>NC_054537.1:65928644-66228644 GCF_017654505.1 Polyodon spathula
AAATCAAGCAAGTTAGTTAGGCACGATCTCCCTTTCCTAAAACCATGTTGACTGTCTCCCAGTACCCTGTTACCATATAGGTAATTTTCCATTTTGGATCTTATTATAGTTTCCATAAGTTTGCATATAATAGAAGTCAGGCTTACTGGTCTGTAGTTACCTGGTTCAGTTTTGTTTCCCTTTTTGTGGATCGGTATTACGTTTGCAATTTTCCAGTCTGTCGGTACCACCCCTGTGTCAAGAGACTGCTGCATGATCTTGGTTAGCGGTTTGTAAATTACTTCTTTCATTTCTTTGAGTACTACTGGGAGGATCTCATCCGGCCCAGGGGATTTGTTTATTTTAAGAGCTCCTAGTCCCTTTAACACTTCTGCCTCAGTTATGCTAAAGTTATTTAAAACTGGATAGGAACTGGATGACATGTGGGGCATGTTGTCCGTATCTTCCTTTGTAAAAACTTGTGAAAAGTAATCATTTAACATATTTGCTATTTTTTTTTCTTCCTCTACGATTTTGCCATTTGTATCTCTTAAACATTTAATCTCCTCTTTGAATGTTCTCTTGCTGTTGTAATATTGGAAAAACATTTTGGAATTGGTTTTAGCTCCCTTAGCAATGTTCATTTCTATTTCTCTCTTGGCCTTTCTAACTTCCTTTTTGACTTGCGTTTGCAGTTCTGTGTACTCTTTCTGCGTACTTTCTTTTTGGTCCTTTTTTAATGCTCTGTAAAGTGCCTTTTTTCGCTGAATATTTTTTTAAATTGATCTATTAAACCATTTTGGCAATTTAGTTTTACATTTAGATTTGTCTACTTTAGGGATGTAATTGTTTTGCGCCTCTAGTACTACATTTTTGAAGAACAACCATCCTTCTTCTGTGGGTGTTTTCTCTATTTTACTCCAATCTACTTCTGTTAGTCTCTGTTTCATGCCTTCATAGTTTGCTTTTCTAAAATTGTAAACCTTAACTTTAGTCTTTATTTTTGGGGATTTAAAAAACACTTCAAATGAGACCATGTTGTGGTCTGAGTTTGCCAGTGGTTCTCTGACCTCTGTTTTAGTTATTCTATCTTCGTTATTTGAAAAGACTAAATCAAGGCATGCCTCCCCTCTAGTGGGTGCCTTGACAAATTGTGTTAGGAAGCAGTCATTTGTCATTTCCACCATTTCTATTTCATCCTTCGCGCTACCCACCGGGTTTTCCCATTTTATTTGGGGGAAGTTGAAATCCCCCATTAGTATGGCTTCTCCTTTGCTACACGCATTTCTAATGTCATTGTATAACAGATTATTTTGCTCACCGTCTGAATCTGGCGGTCTATAGCATGCTCCTATTATTATGCCTTTTGAATTTTTGTCTGTTATTCTGACCCATATTGATTCGGTTTTATTTTCTTTGTCCAGGTTTAACACCTGGGCTTCAAGACTGTTTCTTATGTATAGCGCTACCCCTCCTCCTCTTCTGTCCTGCCTGTCTTTCCTATACAGTGTATACCCACAAATATTATATTCGTCCCCATCACTCTCAGATAACCACGTTTCTGTAACACCTATCACATCATAGTTACCTGTTAGTGCAGTAGCTTCAAGTTCTAGAATTTTGTTTCTGATACTTCTAGCATTTAGATAAATACATTTAATGGTTGTCTTACCTGAGTTGTTGTTCTTGTTTTGATGCGGTCTCCCTTCTGTTTTTTTGTTGATTTCTCCCCCCTTCCTTTCTAGTTTAAATGCTTCCGAACCTGCTCGAGGATCTTTTCTCCGAGTAGACTGGTTCCCTTGTTATTTAAGTGCAGTCCATCCCGTCTATACAGATAGTCCTCGTTGTAGAATGTGGTCCAATGATCAAGATAGGTGAAGCCTTCCCGTGTGCACCACGTCTTCAGCCATTCGTTTTGATTAATTATTTCCAGCTGTCCATATGGTCCTTTGCAAGGTGCGGGTAGTATACCAGAAAATACCACAGTTTTGGTTTTCTCTTTTAATTTCCTTCCTAGCTCTCTGAATTTATTTTGCAGGGATTTTGGTCTGTCTCTTCCAATGTTGTTTGTACCGATGTGGACGACTACTACCGGGTCGTCTCCTGTTCGTTCTAGGAGCCTGTCCACGTTTTCAGTGATGTGCTTGACCGAGGCTCCCGGAAGGCAGCACACTGTTGTAGTAAGGGGGTCCAAACTGCGAATTGAACTTGCTGTGTTTCTCAATATGGAGTCCCCAACAATCATGACCTCCCTTCTTTTTGCTGTCTGGTCACCACTGTCAATAGGGTCCTGTATGTTGTTCCTTTCATTCTCTTGTTGTTGGTTCTGCTCATCACAATTCTGAAGTGACTCAAATCTGTTGGTTGTTTTGATTTCTGGTGGTGGTGTTTGACGAAGTTTCTTTTTTTCCCTGCTTCTGCCTACCTGAACCCAGCTGTTCTGACCTATCTCCCTGGTGGCTTTCAGTCTGTTAGGGGTGATGCAGACTTCCATGAATTGTGGGTGTGCCAGTTCCTCAAGATCCTGTTGCTGTCTCACTTCTTCCAGCTCCATTTCTAGCATACTTACTAGTTTATGCAAATCCTGGATCGTGCGGCACTTTACGCACACTTGGTATAGCTCCGCTGGGTTTTCTCGGATTTCCCACATCAAGCAGGTGTCACAGATTACAGGCTTGAAGACCATGTTGAGGGTTTTTTTTTGAAGTTTAGTTTCTTCTGCAGCCGTCAACCTGCTTTCAAACTGCTTCGAAACTGCTCTGTACTTTTCCACGCCTGTACTTCTCAATATGTTCATGTTTATTTGTTCAGTCTATCTGTTCACCTCCACCAAACTTTCATTTACCACTACACCACAGATAGTAATGTCTGATAAAACGCGTAGTGGGATAGTGTCCGACTTTTCTGTTGTTAACAAGGATCATAAAAACAACTTTGACAAAAGTTATATTTCCACATGAGTGTACAATGCTGTATTTATTAATAACAAATACATAAAAACAGCAGGGGTGTACCTGTTCCAGTATATACACTTTAGCACTATATGGTATGTACACGATTGTTATATAAATTCACAAAGACCTTTTATTTGTAGTTAATATATGTTTGAAGCACTAGTCTTACCATATATTAAAGTTAAGAAAAGTAACATTTGTTTTGGCTTCATACCACTGATTTATATACAAAATATTTAGAAATTACAAAAGCAAATGAAACCTAAAATGTTAATTTATTTAACTTTTCCTCATTATATACTGTGGTAAGAGGGATATGATTTTCATTTCTATCCTAGTATGTGCTGACCATGATTTACACTTACAGTCTCTTCCACCTATGTTTCAAGTTCAAGTTATCTGCTTGTGCCGGGTCCGTGGTTTCGTGCCTAGTAGTAATTGTTGGTAGCTGCATGCAAATCTTTGCCAATGTTATAAAATCTTCAATTTTGAATAATACCAGTTTTTTTTTTTTTTTTTTTTTTTTAATTCAGTAAAAACTTTTTACGTTGTATGAAGAGATAAGACAGTTAAAATAGTAAATGTGAATTTATTGATAAGAAACGTAAGTTACACATTACAGGTGAAACCCTATTTTGGGGTAAATATCCACATAAATGTAAGCATAAAAAGACCAAACGCACTATGAAATACAGCCTGCTGTTTTGAGAATAGAATTGAAACTTGTTTTCAGTGCTGTATTCAGTTTACAGTTTTTCCTTTTTTTAATGTTTGAAAAAATGTGAAAACAATGAACTGATATGTATGTGCATACAAATAAAAACAGTGATTCACTTGTTGAATCAGTTTTATATTTAATGTAGTTGCATATAATGCTTCAGTATCGCTGTCAGATGCGCTTTGCAGAGTGACGTTATAGTGTAAAACTCAGTGGGAACTCTTGTTAATACAAACCACTGCTATGTTCCCCAGCTGTTCGGATGAACAGGCTTCTACTGTATGTTATTCTTTGTTAATTTGTAACTGTTGTTGAAATGATATAGTGCGTTCCAGCAGTTTTTTTGGGAGGGGGGGACTTGGTCACTGATATTGTAATGTTTTCACATTTAGGAAGTAGTACTCGGGGAGACGGTGTTGAATTTTCAAAATGATTGTTTTATTTGAAACCACAGAGAATTCCTGTCAGGGGCTGAAATTCATGGCACCAAAATAACAACCCTACATTTTAGTCTTGGCACTTTCATTGCACATTATCTCCGGTTACAGCTCACATGCTCACTCAATCACACCCACAGCTTCTCATTCAAGTTCAGCGCTGCACTGTCTCCAGTCCCCAGGCTCATGTGTCACCTTATTACATAACCTCTTGTCCTTTCCCGCCACTGTCCGGGTCATCAACCAGTCACATCCATGCTCTCAAACCCTTGAAAACAACAACACACATTCTCCCCACTCATTCGCTCACTCCCCCTTCCCATGCTAACTAACGGCGTGACCTGTTCCCCTTACAATACATGTAACATAAAAGACAGATGAGACAAAGTGAACAGACAACAAGTCCTGCAATAAAGCAATTGTCCGGGTAATTACAATATAGGTTTTAATTTCAAAGTAAAAAAATATATGAAAGCATGACGACCTTTATGTACAAAAATCTCCACTAACATACAACTGAACAAGAACTGTTGAGTATTTATTTTCGATTCATACAGTATTAAATGGCAGTGTTTATTTATATCTGATAGTGAAAAATAAATAAACAAATATCAAGATAAAGAAATACCTGTCTATGTATTAATTTATGTATTCATTTATTTCAATATTTGTCAATGTATTTATTTATTTATGTTTTACTTTTACCAAATATATAGGCTATCCTTCAGCATAGCTAATTCTCAGAAATGAGCGTTCCCTTTTGTCCAGTGGGGACCAAAAATAGCCCTACTCTCATCAACCAGTTTATTGAAAACTGGATAAGTGGTATTTAAGAAATAAATTCAGTCTACATATAAACACTAAAATTACCAATTAAGTACTGTAATCTCAGAAGGTGTGTGAGGATGTGGGGGAGGGTCATCTTACACCACATGTATTGGCAGCCAAGGTTTACTCTGCAGTAGACCAAGATGTTAATTACTTTATATCGTTGACACTGCACTAAAGTAGCAGCTTTCATTTTCTGATCAAAAGAAAAAATATACAATTAGTTCTTCCTCTGTTTTTTGTGACTAAGAACAGTATAAATATCTACAAAACAAAGGATATTGTGTGCCACAGCATTTTGGCTGCAATAAATACACTGCAGTGCAGACGACAGCTGGTAATGCATTGAAGCTGGGTAAATTTCCAACTAAATTGTGTACTATACAGTGATGGCTACAGGTACAGCACTCATTGGCAGAAAAATCTGAGCACATTAAGAGTAATAATGTACTGTACAGAGTTACAGTAGAGTATTCCCTTAGTTCCTCAAACATTTTATAACTTCCACTGATTGTCCTTTATAGAGCAGATTATTTTTGTCTGTAGTGGAAGAACAGCTCAGATAGCGGATATTGGGCATGAACAACAAAACCTTAAGGACTGTTTTAATCTTTTGTTAACTGTGTTTTAAAGCCCATGTTAATTAATTAGCCTACTTCAAGCTTGACGTTTTAAGAGCTTGAAGTAATTAGAGAGAGAGCTTATTCTCATTTTTCAAAGCATTGTTTGAAAGTATGTGAGTTCTGTCTATGGGGAAAAACGCATGGTTAAAAAATATGCTTAGTGTAAATAGGGTTACATAACTATTCCAAAAACGCAGTTTGCTGTACTGTATTGTACTGTTGTTCTTGCTAATGCATGACAAAACCACCTATACCACTCCTCTGCAGTCTCATCTGAATTTAAAGTTGAGTAAAGATTGTATTCAGAGACTGAAAAGCATTATACACAGTTTCAAGAAACATACTGTATAAGGCAAGCATTTTCTAATTGCACCATCTTACAGTAGCAGCGAGAGTGCCTCTCTGCTCTCAAGCACACTTTAAATAAGAGGATTTAACTGCACAGCTGGACATTATTCAAGATACATACTTTACTGCTATCTCTGAACTTAATGAGAGAATTATACCCTTGATCTCATAATCCATAAAACAAAAAAAATGCAGCCCTAGAGGTTACAGTTATTTATTTTAAAATCTTTATAGTATAATGTATCCTGTTTTTTAAAAACAACATGGAGAATGCCAGTTTCAGTTTAGTGTTCCTGTCCATTATTGGAAATGACTTCTGCCTGCCATATAAAATAGAATACAATTTCAAGACAATCTTTCATCCAAAGTAAATATATTAACCCAGCTTTCACATAACGCTGGGGAATTGATGCTAGATTTCCATGCTGTGCTTTCTTCTGAGGCTCCTGTTTCAGGGAAATGTTCACTTTCAGGCAACACACACAAAAAAAAGATAAACACATCCTTAAACCATTTATCAAGTGTTCTCCTTTGTGTATGTGAAAAGAACTGTGTTTTTCAAACTCACCCATGTGTATAAAATGTTTACAAAAATACAATAATAGTATGTTTTTAATCTGTTCTAAAATGCTGACAACAATAGCCTAGATTTGGATAAGCAGTTAACCACATTCTCAGTAAGACACCTCAAATCTTCCTTTTGCAGAGTTAATTGATCTTTCTAAATACAGATTACAAAGCAAGCTGTTTCCTCTTATGTCAACACATAGCTTCTGTATAGACATGGTTCACAAAGAATGGCATTGCTTTCCCCACTAACATGTTTTTATTTTATTATAAGAAAAAAAAGGGTGTATGTAAAACTAGACTCAGTTCAGGTAACTATAGAGGAAAGAGGAAATACATTCAGCTATACTCTAATTAAACCAGGATTTGCTAGGGTAATTCCTTGTAATCATCAGCTCCTTATTCCTGTATGTAGTGTATATGCATAAACCCAGGCAAAAGGATTAGCAGATTAGTGTTTTTGTGGTGAAATGCAAAATCTGCCATACAGAATTATGAGGCAGCTACTGTACAATATCTTTTGTACATTTAACTGTAAAAGTGAACGTAACCAGAACATTAAATCTGGGTTAGTTTAATGCTTACAGGACATTGCTGCATGCTCGTCAGGCAGGGTATATGCAGACCATGGTGTATCCATTGCTGTTATGTATTTTACAGCAAGTAAACAGTAATGTAGTTAAAAAAAACAAATAAAAAAAAAAACACATCAGTTAAATTCACAGCAGTATTATGCACTGGTATAGTAAACAGAGTGCCCTAACAATAGAAAAAGAGAAAGTGATACATATATACGCTTTTGCAACACATTAAAATACAGTTTTTATTAGGTTACTGTATGTTTTTTTTTTTTTCAGCCATTGCTTTTAAACTCACTCTGCTGAACGCTTATTATTAAAAGTGTTCCTTATCGTCTAGTCTGCATTCTACAACAAGAAGGGCATTTATATAATCTCCTGGTATACGGATCCTTTAGAACCTTTAAATATCTTTCAGTCTGTGGGTTTTGGTTAGTGAAGTATATATGTTTTTTTTTTCTGATAAAAATACTAGAGTAGCCTATGTTTTCAGCTATACAATGCTATATTGTACTGTACAAAAGCGGCTCCAGCAAGAAGACAGCCCAAGAATGTTCTGACAAAAGGGATTCCTGTATTGTTGTAAGTGAGAGATGTTTATGCATAAATAGCCCAGAGTTTAGCATGCAAAGTGTAATTGGATATCCCACTTTGTGTCACACATCATTCACAAACAGGCTTTGCATTAAAGTGTGAAATTTATTTGATGATGATACCCTAGCAGCACACTGCTCGATTACCCACACATAATAACAGCGTTTTTCTTAGTTAGCCCTTTTTATCCGGGATACCCATACATTTAAATTTGGTTTCATGATTAAAACAGAATGTTGTATCCCAGATACAAAACCAACCCCCCTATTTTTCCAGTACAAAACTACAGGAGAAAAATCTGAAATCATACAAACAAAAAGCAAGGATAAGAATTACAAAACAGAGCTGGTAAAGAGTTGCATTTTAGGTAATTCCAACTACCATTGCACTGGTTAACAAAGCTCAAAAGCATTACTCTTCGTTCTATGTACATTTTAAATCGGCATAATCCCAATTAAAATAATCCAAGTACTGACAATGCAAGACTTTCTTACCTAGATAACTCATAATAGAAAACAGTGGTGGTATTTCTGTTATAACATTCATGTTTTGTACTGTAAACTTTCTCAAATATTTTAAATAAATAAAGCACAAAAGGTTTCTGGACAAATTAGCCAGATTGGGTCCGGGGTCAGTGCCTACTGTACCATGCAAAATTGAAAACATGCCCTGATCAAGACAGATTAGCTCATAAATAAGCGAAATAAATGAGAAATAAGCCAACAGCATAAATTTGTTAAAATTACTTTTATGAACCACAACTTTTACTTTTTGGAACCACAGCCGCTCACAATGCTAACAGGTGAGATATACATAAAAAGCAATATAACACAATGGTAACTACAGGCAGAACTCTCCAATAGTATTATGTGTCCCAAAACCTTTTAAAATACAGTTTAAACTTTCACAGCAGGTTACAGCTCCAACTAACAGCTTTATAAAGACAGATGAATACTTTTGCTTTTTGTTATCAACACCTGAACTGAAATTGTTGCTGGTGTTGTGTGTTTCCACCTGGCTGGATTTCAGACTAAAAAATAATTGAGATCGGATTTTTTTTGGCCAACTGTACATGATCCTAGGTTTATTGAATATGTTTATGATTCATGGTTTGAGTGTTTTAACTTCCATTGTGTTTCTGTTTAAATAATTGTCTCTGGCATTGGCATTGTCCTTTGGAATAGGGTAACATACATCAAAGTGTACTTCATTTAGAAACCATTAATTACTGTATTACTGTCAGCAGTAGTATCCTTGAAAAATGTACAGATGCTTAAGAGTGAGTTACCTTTTTTGTTTTGTTTCAAGCACACCGCTCTGAATGAGTGGGTGGTCATTTTACTATATCCTTTTTACTATAAAATGTGACATATCTATAAAAGTACAACCAAACTTCCTCCGTGTGTTGCTCTCATGTCTGTCTGCCAGAATTGATCTCTTTTGACTTAATCTAAGAACCCTGTTGTGTCTACCAGTCAACTTATCCTAAAACCGGGTTGGCCCAAGCACAGTCAGACACAAGTCATCTCTGACCCAAATCAAATCGGTTTACGGTCAGACCGTTGATGAAAAATAATCACAACCAACATCATAATTTCGCTTACCTTTACTTTACAAAGGCTGCATGCCAATTAAAAAGTGAAACTAGGTGGGTGCCATTATATTTTTCTTGATGATTCGATTATCGATACAGTGACTCTAGTAATCAGTACACTGCAATACTTTTTTTTTTTTTTTAAAGTTAAAAGACTGCATTTAAAAAACAACCAAACATAAAAACAAAGTGGTCTGCAAGTAGAAGGGGTGCAACGTTTAATCGATGCATCAATTATTGATCAAACGTCCTTAGATTTCCAGAGCTTCGATTACAAATTGGTGAATCGATGCATCAAATTAGAACCCAGTTTGAAGTCTCCTGCTGTCGGTTTGCATTAAAACCTTGAGTGTGTGAAAGTGTGCTTCTTTTAATGCTAGTACGGTAGATTAGCACGTTGCTAGGGTACACACTTTAGACTTCTACATTCGTGTTGGACAAGCCAGATCAGAAGTAGGTCTATTGTATTCACATTTTCTTCATTTAAAAATTAAAGCAATATGTTTTTGTTTTTTGTGAGATTAATTAATTAATTCAAATGTTTTACTTTGCTTTTGAACATAAAATATTAACAGTAATCAACAACCATAGTTCAGACATAAATTACTTCTGTTAAAATATAGTATTTTATTATTATTATTATATATTATTATTATTCTTCTTCTTATTATTATTATTAATAATGTTAAAGGGACATTTGATGTGGACGAATGCATATTCTTTTCAGTTGTACACCACCCACTCAATATATCGCGGGCGTTGGGGTCCAAAATAAATCTGCTATATATCGAGGGCCGCGATATAGCGAGAGACCCACAGAAAAACAAATAGGCTAACAAATAAATACTGAACAACCACTCCCTCGTTTTATCAGGGGCGTCAGGGTCCAGTATAAATCCTCTACGCAACCTGCTTTTTCTTATTTTTCGTATAAAAAGCAGCACACCATTTTAATTCGTACAGCGGAGAGTAATTGATTCTCATCAACTTCTGTCTCCAATTAATTTCATGAGTCTTCCTTTCCTTTCTCAAAGGCACAAACCCGCTGCATTGAAATAATCCATTCCCAACAACAACACATGAGGCTTGTTGCTAGGGAGCTGACATCACCGCCTTGTGGCCTACGCTAGTGCATTGCTGCCACACGTGAACCCTCGTTGGCTAAAATAAAAAGCGCTTCAGCAAGTAGACATTTAATTTGCTTTGTGTTATTGTGCAATACATGTGTATGTGATAACAGTACGATATTAATGCTTTGTTTTTCACTGTTTTGTATATTGTTGTATATTGCAGGTATACGCAGTTAGACAGTAAAAATTGGGAGCCAACTCCAGGACCGCGAAATATCCGAATCCGCAGTATAGCGAGGGGCATTATAACGAGGGGTGGGTGTTTTTTTTTTTTTTAAATAAGAACTGTTCTAAGTTGTGCCTTTTTGTTTAACTATTATGCACAACTGTGTTTTTAGTTATTGGATCTTTTGTTAAAAAAAATATGTTTGTTCTTTATTTTGAAAAATAAAATGTCAAATGCATCGATTATCATTTATAAACGTCTATAAGATAATCGGATACAAAGTGAGGGTGCGGATTGCACCACTAACAAGCAGTGATGTACCTGCATGCAGTTAGTTCTGCTGTCTGGATTGAAAATCAGAGAATCACTTACCCTAACTTCTTCCTAAGTCACCTTGCTAAGATTCTATATAATGAGGCACAAAGGGGTATGCAACAGGGAATACAACAAACCTCATTTTAAACTACACCATCAGATTGACAGTACATTAGTTTAGAATCATCTTTATCATCATCACCATCCCAGCTGAAGAAGGCAACGTCAGATCTGAGCCAATGTATGTATGATAACATCTACTATGTTAACCAGTGCTGAGGAGATGGGGGACAACTGTATCAACTGAAGGAATCTATGAAAAAGACCTAGGAGTTTTTGTTGACTCAGAAATGTCTTCATCTAGACAATGTGGGGAAGCTATAAAAAAGGCTAAAAAGATGCTCGGATACTTTGTGAAAAGTGTGGAATTTAAATCAAGGGAAGTAATGTTAAAACTGTACAATGCACTAGTAAGACCTCATCTTGAATATTGTGTTCAGTTCTGGTCACCTCGCTATAAAAAAGATATTGCTGCTCTAGAAAGAGTGCAAAGAAGAGCGACCAGAATTATTCCGGGCTTAAAAGGCATGTCAGATGCAGACAGGCTAAAAGAATTGAATCTGTTCAGTCTTGAACAAAGAAGACTATGCGGCGACCTAATTCAAGCATTCAAAATTCTAAAAGGTATTGACAATGTCGACCCAAGGGACTTTTTTGACCTGAAAAAAGAAACAAGGACCAGGGGTCACAAATGGAAATTAGACAAAGGGGCATTCAGAACAGAAAATAGGAGGCACTTTCTTTACACAGAGAATTGTGAGGGTCTGGAATCAACTCCCCAGTAATGCTGTTGAAGCTGACACCCTGGGATCCTTCAAGAAGCTGCTTGATGAGATTCTGGGATCAATTATCTACTAACAACCAAACGAGCAAGATGGGCCGAATGGCTTCCTCTCGTTTGTAAACTTTCTTATGTTCTTATGTTCTTATGTATCGGGGCCCCCAATCTCAAGAATTAACAAGATTTTTATTTGCATGATAATTGGTAAGTAGAATAATAACTGCAATCTTTCTACAGACCCGATCAGCAAAAAATAATACATTAAGAGAAAAATATTCTAATGTCATGTGAATTTTCTCATCTTTCTAGTAACTTTGCTTGCTTAGCAAATGTTTTGCGTAAAATCGCGAGTGAAATCAACAGAGGAAATCAACCGCAACTCTCTCGAAGTAGAAAACCATATCAGCTTTTTGAAAAATGAAGATGCTTGAGGAGGCATAGCCCCTGCACCCCTTTAGCTATGAAAGTTAAAAATGTCATTAAATGTTTTGCCATCAAATGAGTATTCTTACAATTCCCAACACAGTTTTATCCATTCTACAAGTTCTTGTGTGCTCTAAACAGAATCAGTCCACTGCCAGGGACATTAAATTACTTTATCTTTTGCATGCCATAAATATGACAGTGGCTGTGTAAGAAGGCCTGCGACCCCCTTGGCCGTATTTTTACACAAATGAAATGAGCTTACTTGATTTGAAAAAGGTCTGAAGCGATACAAGCAAATTCCTACACTGGTTGGTTTGATTGAATGAGTAGTAGTTACACAACAAGCTTCAACATGAAAGCTGAACATTAATTTCAATAAACAAGTTTTTAATGAAAACAAACAGTGAAACCTACTTCACTAAAGTGAAAACTGGCTTCTGTTATTTTTAAATATAATAACAGGAACAACATTTTATTTGGGGTTAGTGTTGAACTTAAACGCCTTAATGCCTGCCTGTACCCCAACCCCCACGCAGGAACACTGCCTGCTAACTTCCCCTGTTCAAAAGAAATATAAAAACAATAACGGTCTGGTTCTCTCTTTCCTTTTTTCAATGAATAGAACTTAATTAATAGAGAACAGAAACAAACCAAGCTAACAACTACCTAGCCTAAACATAAATGTATTTATTTATTTTTTGCAATCTCCAGAAACTGCAGGTTCTGTTGCATTCACAGCGCAGATAATATTAGATATAGCTAGATATTACTACAGTGCGGACCATGGGTCAAACCAATGTTTGTGTAGGGTGTGTGTATGATTTAAAAAAAAAAAAAACAATGTCGGCCTTCTGGAGTCATCTGAATGCCCCCACCCCCACCAAAGAGCCCCCACTGCTCTACGGGTTACGTGCCTATATGTACTGTATACAGGTTTTTTTTTTGTCCTGCATTTGGCTTTAATTTATTTTTCTCCACACACTATTGCTTTGCATATATGATGTAGAAAACGTGATTATAAAATCTAACACAAGTACGTACAATACTCTTTCAAATAAACTTGTTATGAGTGCACTTCTAAACAGTATTATTTTCATTGCTTGCGCCCCGGCTCCTCTTTCTTTACAAATTATGCACTGGTAATTTGCATTATTTTAAATAAACCACAAATAAATTAAATGTTTGAGTTGGAAATAAACCAAAAGGTTATCATGTTTAATCAAAGTATAAATCGACTAGGACTTCTTCAGTAGACAAGTCATACGTTATCTGTATATTCTGCCTGCACAATATTTCCTCTTTTTCTGTTGGTCTGCTAGCATTTGCAAATATAGCTGTCTGAAAGTCACGTTTACTCTAAATAGAACCAGAGATTGTTCTGAAATACTTTCTGTAAAGCAATGTAACCTGTCTTAACAGATTTCCATGCAACATAGTGATTTGAGAGTAAATTAACTTTTGAATTTGTGGTGGTGAACTTGGGGGATTATTCCCCCAAATTTGAGGGAAAAGCACTTGCAAGAGAACAAATTGCAAACCCCCCCCCCCCCCCCCCCCCCCCAAAGCAGCATCTATTTTGAATGTCACTCAAAAGTGTAACTTTTTTTTTTTTTTGCAAAAAAGGCTAGTGGAAAAAAATCTCAACAACTCCCCATGCGACACACACAAGGCGTTTGAATATATGGGCCTAAGCTTTTTGAGCCAGTATTTTTAAGAAATAACCATCTACCAAACCGCTCAAAAAGTCAATGACTGGCTATTGCTGTGTCAGGAAGCCACACCTCTTTGAATTATTAGCCTATCATGGGCGGCTTCAGAAATATGAGATGGGGAATAAATGACCCACTTTCAAGTTTGATTGGCCCGTCTCTGCACCACTGACTTGCAGCCAGTCTCTTGGAAGCACCAAGAGTGGGCGGGGGCTCAACACATCAATCCATTCATAAAGTACCGTAGCGTTTATTTTTATTTTTAATGAGCATAATTAGGGTTAACAATAACACATTAATCAAAGCGATATACATTGACTCTACACATAACACTTATTTAAGAAGTATAAACGGCAGGATGTATTTAATGTCATGTCTAACCTCGTTACACTTATGACACAAATCGAGGACAATCAAGTAACAATTGTGCCACTGTGTTTTGGTAACCTCCAGATAAATACTAGTACAAATAATACAGCATGTATAGTGTTGCATTTATTAAGACACACTCAATTACTTTAACATAAGCATTGAATGGTTACATTTTGATGTTGTAAACTGACTCTTACGTGTTTTACTGCAGTACGGATGGCAGCTGCTCAGTAGGTGTCTCTCCCTTTTGACAGGGAGTTTACAGCAAAATATGGCGTTTTTAGAGACATTGTACAGCCAAGTCAGCGATTTGCAATTTAAAAAAAAAAAATGCAGCACACGTACATTTTTGTATTTGAACTGTGATTTTAAATGTTTGCACAGTCTAGAGTCACACACGTCTCCCGCACAATTGTCTGATTTCAGTCAGTCGTCCTTGTGATGCAATGAAGATAACATTAGGGACTTATATTACAAACTACAGTACTACTTTAGGAAGGCTAACAATTGTTTTAGTAAAAATGCTGATGAAGGTGGCAGGAAAAGTGCATCCTATGACTGTGGCCATAATCACAGGATTAAAGCTTCTTTGTATATTGGAATAAATGACTGCCCTTGCACTTTGTGCCCTGGGGGTAATATTGTAAATGTGCAGAGGTGTCTCTGATTTAGCTGGGGGAGGTTAATCAAGGGCAGTGCTGCCAGATTTTTTTTTGCAACGCCACACCAAATTTTGGAAATAACTGGCCAAAAAGTAGCCACACTGTGTTTTTTAAACCAGCCAAAAACCACAGTTGCTTTTAAGATTTAATGTATATTACAATTTTGTTTGATTCTTTGTTTGAATCTTTGGTCGTTTAATATAGAAGCAGTCAGAGTAGCAACACATCAAATAATTTATGGTGGTTTTCCCTCCTATTGATAGGCTAAATTACTAGATTTTAATGTTACTTTTTTCTCATCTAATAATATAGTCAAAATGAATTTGACAAAACAGCCTACTGAACTAAAAGGAACTAATTTACTGAAAAAAAACTAACACATAAAGAATGAGAGAAAAGCCTCAATCCGCAAATGATCAATGAAAGGGCAATAGCTTCTTTAGTCTTTGTTCTGAAAATGAAAAGGCTTATTTAGCACTTTCTTATAAACCTTTGTACAGCCTAATTTATACAACAAAAAAGGACACATGAAAATGAATCTCAACTGCTCTGAGGTGCCAGATGTGTAACGAAGGCTAGTGCAGCTAGCAGAAAATCCTTCTCACATCAGGACCCCCCTGTAGTTGCTGTGATCTCTAAATAAATGGTAAGCCAATAGTAATAAGTCCCCGACAGCCATTCCAGTTGCCTGGCAACCCAATAGTGGAGGTGTAAATGAATTTACAGCTTGAGGGACCCCTACTGACACACCACCAGGTCAAATGGCTTCAATGGCTTGATAGATATCCTGAAAACTCTGGCAGTTTTAGCTCTGAGACGACGCACGCTTGGCACAACCACTCTTCCCCTTTCGGAATTCAAAGGGAAAGTGGGTTTCAGGCATCAGTCCATCAGTTCTGTGTGGCATCAGTTTCATGTTTGCATTTTAGCTTACAGCCTGTGGTTGGGCCAGATAAAGCAGCTAGAAAAAAAAAAATAAAATAAACTTTCCATCGATTAGTGACAATTTAAAAGAACAGACATTTCGAGGAAAAAAAAAAAAGACTCCACAGGTTTTAAATTTCATGGGTACTAAAAGAATCTTTATGACTTACAAAGCAACCTGTGATTTAAAAGCAGAAAATAAAACCCTTCAGTTGGTTAGTTTTGACAGTGTTGCATTTTGTAAGCAGGCTTTTAGGATCCACACAGCATGTGTATCCATACCCAAATGAAAATACACAATTTATAGACTTCTAACTATTTAAAGTGGGCCATGTAATTCTACACCAGCGGTTCTCAAAGTGGGTGGCATCCTTTTTTTGATCCCAGCTATGTCTGCCTTCCATGCTAATAAATATAGTTGTTGAACAGGCACAAGGTATTTTGCTTTATTACAGCAGCTTAGATTCATTCGTGTACCAGTTCTCTGTGCATGGAAATCACATTTTCACAAAATTTCACCAGTAATCTTCAAAAGCAGCACAAGTACTATACGCATAGCTAATTTACATATCAACCCCCACTTTTCCCATTCATTTGCAAGACATGGGGTGAAAATCCCAGTTTACTCAAGTAAAATAAACTGAGCAAACAAAAACCCAAAAAAAGCATTTTACACGGGACAACTTTCTCAAGTAAATGTCTCAAGTTTAAAAAAAAAAAACTTGCATGGAAACCCCATGTAATTGGTAAACAATATTTTACCACAGGCAAGAGGAAAGGGGGTGTGGCCCAAAACGTTTGAGAATTGCTGTTCTAGACAGTGGCACACAAGCAGCTTCCTCCCTTCATGAGGCTTTATGGCCACTGACTGCAGCAATGGGGGTACAATACTAGTGGCATGTGTGAGCTTAGTTTTAACTTTCAGAAAAGCAAAACAAATTTGCAAAACCCTTTAGCTATTGCTTGAATAACTAGAAGGGCATTTGATTAACACCAATGTGCTCTCTAAAAATGATTATGTTCCTACAGTACTCTATTACGAATAGCCAGTGGATAGATGATGTCAGTGTTTTGGAAGAATGCTTCTGAAGAACATATGCAAGTTTTCAAATCAATCTAATACATTGTTCAGAAGATATGTCACAGATTTCATTGAAGCAAATACATTCATACAAATTCAATAAGTACTAGTTAGTACTATAACTCTTCCAGTACAACATATTTATAACGTATTTAGGTGACATTATGAGACTATAACTCTCACAGTAGCATCACATTTCCCCATCAAACTTCACCTCCACCTAGTTAAATGGCTTTGCATTTACTTTCTAACCTTGTGACAGATCTATCAGCAGACTATGCTGAAGAGCCAAGATATTTACATGAGGTTTGTTAAGTACAGTGGGTGGGTTAAGCAGACTGATTAATTTCTTGCTATGATAACGACATCACAACATGTGGGGATTTTATAATGAGCCAGCGATTGCTCAGTCAGACACTGTATTGTATCATATGTGTGCTTCTATGTACTGCAGACTGGCTTGCCGGAACTAGATTAATCTCATAGTGACAATAATTAGTAATTAGTGTCTACCAATAGCTGAATTGCCAGCTGATCTGACCTCATTTCCCATTTACTATTCTTGTCCTCCATTTTCTGGGTGGGAGCACAACTACTGATGAATACTTTGTGAGCCTGTTTAGTTTGAGCTTTAAGAATGTGGTTATTGCTATTACATGCTGTGAAAATGTCATCAGCCACATACAACATGGTTTGGGGGTCTGCTTGTCATCCAGTAGTGTGAAAGGAGGACTTTGGAATTGCTGTTCACCCGGAAATGCCCAAACTGCCATGATCAACTGCTCTAACACTATTAACCACTGAGGAATAGAATCCTAATCAAATCCTATCTGCCATCAGGCATAAGAATCCGCATGCTCAGCGTTAAAAACAAGAAAACAACCCGAGGAGAGACTAAATTACTTTAAACAGGGACTGATTTATTACAGCATGGGGACCCATGTTACACTAAATTACTAAAAACCTATTTATATATATATTGTTTTGATTAACCAGTCCCCAAAAATATATATATATATATATATAATATAACACACTGGTATTATAGTTTTAGTGTATCATTTTATATCATTTCTATTCCACAGTGCAATATATTCAGAAAGAAAAGAACAAGAGATCTTTAATTTAGCAGAAGTAGAAATAATGACAGGACATTTTAAGAATTAAGCCCCCCATTAATTGTTTACTGCCACCCTGTTTATTAACAGTATATTGTAGTTGCACTGTAATAATGAAATGTTATACTTGGTTAGTTTGGCTACTGAGGTTTTTAATTTCTAGTAAACACGTTTTACAACATGGAAGAATTCATTGGATGGTTGAAGCTTCTTAGTAAACACTACCCTTCATTTCAAGCTAGTGTAACCTATTGTACAGCTTTCATGAGTAATACAAAAAACAGTTTGTTTTTCGGATTCATGTTTCTTCAACAGCTCCAGTAAATCAAGTTTTGGACAAAGTATACATAAAATGTGCTCTTATCCCCCCCTGTCTTTAATGCTATAAAAATAGAAACATAACAGCTGTTTGAAGTTGCAAAAAGAAGCCAGCAGCAATCTTGTGATGAAGTCAAAAAACTGAAACCAAGCTGATTTGCTGTGGGTTGTCAAAAATTCGATCCTATGAAGTTTCTTACTATAAACCGATCAATGTTGTTGAAAGACTTTAAAAGAACAGGCTGGAGGTCATTGGGGTCGAGGCCAGTTCAAGACACAAGGGACCAACCCTTCTATCCTTAATTAAAGTTCATTACCCTTTACCGTCAACACAAAACCAGTGGTCCAAAAAGGTCGGTCAAATTTGAGAACTGACTGTCAAGTTGATTGGCAGCTATTCAACCTACTATTAACAAGCCTATTGGAATAAAATTAGGTCTTACTGTATATTATTAAAATGCTACTAACAAGTATTCAATCTTTTACCATGGAATGCAGAAATGCTTGTACATGACTGACATTTGTTTGTTTTTTTTGTGATTTTTCCACAATAGTGAAGTTTGAACCAGTTACTCTGTTTTGTGAAAACCAATATACAGAGCATAAAATGCCAACACAATGAGCAACAGCCAACAATGATTGGCAAAACAATACAATACAAATGTTGCGGTACTGTACTATAGCTTCTCAATATCGGTCATTTAATTTTAACCTCTTCATCTTTACATTATATTACCAGTTTTAGTTTAATTCCAAGTTGGCAGTCTTTCTATCTAGTTCCTGCTCTGGTGATATTAGCAAGCAATCGGACCAGTAGCTTTAAGGTTTTAAAGTAAATGTATGTAATTGTAATGCATTCTACTCTTTG
Source organism: Polyodon spathula (assembly GCF_017654505.1). Lineage (NCBI taxonomy): Eukaryota > Metazoa > Chordata > Actinopteri > Acipenseriformes > Polyodontidae > Polyodon > Polyodon spathula. Next base: position 65,947,795 of record NC_054537.1, read on the forward strand.
AAGCAAATCAAGGTCATGCTAGTTCAAATGACACAAGCCAGTAATAAAGAGGTACTGCAATGGACCAGTGCAACATTTTTTAAATGGATCACGCATATGATGTTTTTATCTCACTAAAGTATTGTCTCATTCTCATGCTCTTGCTACAGCACCTTCAATCCAGATGTTTTAGCATGAAAAATGAAAACTGTTTTTGTCTCTGGAGATACACCACTTGTTAAATTTAGCAAATAAGAAGGCAGAATCAGCAAAGAAACAACTGGGAGGATAAATTATGTGTTTTTATCAGCGTTTCATATTTTATCCTGGTTGTTATAATGCCAGTAAAACACTAAACTTAATGTGTGGAGTACTATACATAGGGTTACTCTCACATGACATTGCTACTCTTACTAAACTGTTTCATATTTTTTTATTGTTATTAATGCCAGCAAAGGATAAGCAGGTATTTCCACCTTTATTTGTAGACTGAACTACTGTATTAGTGGAAGACTGTAATATGATTCACAACTGTGCTGGACATTTGTTTTCTGAACTGTTGTAACATAATTCTTAGTTTTCCTGTTTATTTTAATGCTAGCAATGAGCCAAGTGATGTCTATAACATTATAACCGGTCTGCCGTGTCTTCAGGTGCTTTACTTACTATTATAGCAACAAGAGTTTTATTATACAAAACTCTTGGCTTTAATAATAATAATAAATATATCATTGTGGTAATATTTATTAATTTACTTATTTTAACTATCAACATTAGATATATGTTCAAATGCCATGTTTAATTCTTAATGGGTTGATAAAAAGTGGGAAGAAAAAACAGAATTGGCCTTTTTTGAAAAACAGAATTTTATATTCCCCAAAATGGAAAATCAGTAGCCCTAAAGATGGTTACAATTGAACGCAGTGCAGACGGCAGAGTTTTATACAGTACTATAAAGCAATTATATGCAGGCCATCAGTTAAGCATGCAGTCTACTGACAGGGCTGTATTTTATGATAAGATCACAGACAGGCTTCATAAAGGTAAATATATGCATCATAAAGATTCTATATTTATATAAATCAGAGGTTGATTCAGAATCAGGGGCAGAACCTCAATAAATTAAATTTAAATCAAATTGTATAATCGTTGAGATATTTGTGTTGGAATTTTGTATAATGCAACAAAAATAATATATTAAAAAGGGTTAATGCGTGGCTGATGGTTTCTCACTGATCACGTACCCTTTCTTAGTCAAAATGGCAAGTTTCTCAGTATCTAAAAAGCGTAGAGGGAACGCTGGTTATGACAGACCATTTTTGCTGCAGTACACCCACGTACAGTCAATGAATGCTAATTCATTAAATAAGTGGCTTTTAAAAATCACATCCCACATAAGCCTGAAGGCAAGGCCGTTCAACCGGTGTTACAGTGTATGGAGTTTTTTTTTTTTGTGTGTTTTTTTTTTTTTACTTCCAAACGTGGAGGTCATTAAAGAGAGTAGATTTATACATGATACTTTAATTATTTCACTGTGACAGCACCCATCTGCTTAATGTTTTGCTTTAGAAAAAAAAAAAAAAAATGGAATATTGGAATAACATAGTGGAATTTGTTACACCTAATTAAGCAAGTCTAATAAGTGTATGCCCTAGAATAAACAGAAGTTACTGGAAATTATATTTATCAAAATATGAAGGGCAGAGAAGTAGTTGAGTCACTGCTTAATTGTGGTGTTCCATTGCAATTGAAATCCAGTCTGCTGTAATGATTTCTCAGTTAACCATGCACCATCCTACTCCAGAGTCAAACAATTTTAACTAACTGTCCCTTTTCAATTTTTCTGTTTGTTATAAAAATAGTGAACAAACATTCCAGTTGAAATTGAATTTCCAAAGAATATCAGCTGCACACCAATAGTACTCAGCTAAGCAATTTAACCCTCTACTAACAGCAGGCTGTCCAAAGTCATGGTTTTGTCAATGTCAAAGTCACTGACAAAGAAAAAAGCCTAAAACAAAACTAACACATACATGGTGACCTGCCCAAGAGCCATACAGTATTAATCCTGAATCTTTTAGCACTGTAACCAAGAAAGACACAAGTGAAAAATGAAAACAAAACTGCTACAGACTATATACAAGAAAGGCGATATTAAAACAGTATTAAAATTAAATAATGTTATGAAAAATTATTGATTTAGTCTGGAATTACTTTATAATTGCAAACAATTACCCTCTATGTACCCTTCACTTAATAACTTTGGACGTAGTGAAACTTCTGCATTCCCTAAAATGTGAATACAACCAGTGGGAGAGAAAGCTGTGAATAACATGGTTTGGAACATGACAATGGCAGAGCTATTTACACCCATGTAGATGTATCAGTTTACAAAAATATACTACTATTCACTTAACTCTAACATTACTGGAGCCTGTTCTTGCTAAGTATTTTTGATACAAGTCCTATTGACAGAAAAGGAACATAAAAAACTACCAATTAGTTAAAAACAGCTACTGTATAATGCATACAGTACAACAAACTCTTTGTTCTAAAATCAAACCGCAGGAGTCGCCTGGATAAATTAACCTCCTGCAGTGATCACCTGCCACCTAGTACTAAATCCAAAGGTCACTAAAGATAATTGAGCTAATGTTGTGGCAGGGAGAGTAATCAACTAATAAACACAACCGTTTAAATCACTACAGAAGCACTGCTACAAGCAAGTGTTCACAGCAGAGGGAGCTGTTTGGAGTAAGCACACGATGCACTGCTGTATCACTGCAACATTACTCTGCTGCTGCACTGGATTTGTGTGCAACATAAAGGGCTGGTTTCAGTCATATCAATGACTTTAGTTTTCAATATTTTGAAAGTTCCTTATGTAGCTTTATGCCATGTTTCTTTCTTTTGTATTATTATGATACATTTTACAGTTTTATTCTAACCAGATTCAAATGTGAATATCATCTAACCCACCCACTGGATCAGGACGACTAAAGGTCAGCAGTCACCTCTGTTCCTGCTGTCAAGCCAATTGCTTCTTTTCAACTGCAGAACACAAGCCAGAGTGTTATTACCAAACCACTGAATCCTGGGAATTATCTGTCTGGGCTGAATCATCATCAATCAAAATGTAGGATATTTACTAAAGGTGTTAATAAAACAAAAAAGTGTTAAATAATGGCAGCTCAGGGTTTCAACTGAGTTTATTTCCATGGCAACTTCAGTAGTTCTAAACAACGCCTATCTTTTCATAAAAGCTGTACTGTGGTTTGACAATCGATGTCTTATGGTGACACAGCATCTCACAATCACGAGCAGCACGCTGGCACTGCTCACCAACCCAATACAGCAGTGAATTCTACTGTAAAGAGTGTCCAAAGTAAAAAGTACCTACAGGACCATACTAAAAGTTGTAGTAACACATTTGTCAATAATGTCACATTCTTTATAGTAATCCTGTGGCCCTGTGAAGTTTTGTCTCAAATGTCTCAGACAAATTGTGACAAATTGTCATGCACGAGAAAAAGAGCTTGAATGACAATTAGCAATCACTGAATAATTTAACATCATCCCACTGATGTTTATCCTTTAATGGCAATAAAAGTCACTAGTCTACGTGATTATGAAATGAATCCCGGATAATTAGATTTTACTCAAACTAAACCAAACAATGTGTTCTTATCTTCATTTTCTGCAATCAAACATTAATATTACTGTTTAAAAAAAAAGTGAATAGTACTGTATCTGTGATCATGAATGTTATAAAAAAACCATCTCAAATTAGAGCAGTCTACAGAATTGTCACATAATAAACTTACTTCAAATTCAATTTAAAAACTAAAAAGATTTACCCAGACTTGTTTAGATTAAGCATTCTATCCCACAATGGAGAATGACTGTCAAGACCTTTTGTTAAAGCATATACATTAAATCTATAGAATTTTATCATTTGGTTTTCATTCTTGGATTCAGAATTTGCTTTCGTATATTACATTTGTAGTACAGTTACCAAAGTAGTGATTGTTTCATCATACAGTAATGCACAACATTCTAAAAGCTTTATCTATTTGTTCACATGTTTGTTAAATTGTCTTATAAGGTTGCAGTTTTAGAACTGTTTAAAGCAAAACATCAGATAATCTGATTAGGCAGATGTTAAATATAGCATACTGACAAGTAGATCAAATGTTTTGCAATATACAGGCCAATATACTTCAATATCTCATGCAAAACAAGATTGTCAAGGAGGTTGCAGTGACCTCCAGAGGTTGTACAAGAAATACTTAACACATAATATGCTATCCTTCGCATGACTGATTCATTTGTTATGCTGGCATTTAAAAATTAATCACCCAGTTTCAAGTTCATGTCTAATCAATGCTGTATCACAGCTATACATTCACTGTAGTAAATAGCCCTAAAAAGCTCAACCAATTGTTTGTCAGTAAAGTTTTCAATATGTGGAGTATGAAATATTTCAGATTTAGGTAAAGAACAGTAAAGATGCAGTCTTCATTAACCAACTGATCTTAAATTCTATACTACTCAGAATCTGTGTTTAGGAATTTCGGTACAAAGTGGTTCTCTAGATACAGTAGATTAAAATGTGACAGTGTGACATACATTGTTTTTGATGTCAGGTGTTTTAACCCCTTGACTATCACCCTTTGTGACATGTTTCTAAGGTCTGTTAATTGATTTTCCTTTAAAGTCACCTGCAGCTAGTTCAACCGATGAAAACTGTTAACAACGAGAGAGGCAAAATAAAATAAACAATTATATAATACATATGGTTTTATTTATTATGCTAGGTGGTGGCACTGTATTACATATCATTTTTTTTATATATGATTGAGGGAAAGTCGTGAGTGAATACAGGTGAGTGCAGTGCAGAGCAGATTAATCATGCAGACAACTGCTTCCAGGTGCAATTGTGTTTTATTTAATGAATGATAATGTCCAGAGCCCGAAGGCAAACACCAGTACATAATAAATGTTGGAGTGATACAGCGGCGTGTATCACTTATAATTGTAATACCCAGGAATAAAGTGTCATGCCTTTTAGTCGAGGGTGTAATTCTCTTTACCCAGCGCCCTCACAGATCGGGAGGGAGATCTAACACCAAGCGTCATTCGATCTCTGTCACAATGATCTATTCCAATCCCTAAAAAACATTTTTCGCTTATCGGACAAAATGGTTTATGTTCAAAATCCCTGCCCACATGATGCAATGCTAGGGTTGAACTGACAGGAGAAAACAACAGTAGAACACAGGTGAATCCCTTGAACATGTAACAGTGCCCTTTACAAGATAAGTAAAACAATCAAGGTTAATTGAAGGAAAATAATACATTTTAAAAGGAGTCAAGTGGTTAAGCAGGTAATTTAGTGTTTATTAATCTATGCATTTCTCCAACCAAAAAAGCCCTTAAAGGCTCCATTACAGTTGTTTACATAGATTTATGAATATAACACATAAAAGCTTGCTTTCTTGTATTATTGCCAGAAGCTCTGAACCGTTTCTCTCTGCATCAGAGACTTCTGTCTTTCAAGATACTTGAATGAGATGTTTACAAACAATCACTCTGCGTACTCTGCCAATACTGTTTTTTTTTTTTTAAACCACAACTGGCTATGGATCTTTAATCATTTTCCCTTTACATCTGGCTGCATGCCCTCCTTCGACTTCCCACTGGAAAAGTAAACTGCCCTCTGCAGGGACGGTTTACTTTGGTATTAATGACAGTACAAAGTTCCTAAATAGTCAGCTTGCGATGAGGGCAATGAACATTATGCACATTATTGTTTAATTACTTGTAGGTTATAAAATTCCAAAACAGCCTGCCTCGATGTAGCCTTTATCTAATTAAACATCTCCTCTTGGGAAGTGCAGAACTTGATGCTTCTCCATTGCTCATTGTTTATGATTTCTACAAAACCAGCCCTAAAGCGCAAATGTATGATATCCCTTCCACTGCCTTGTGGCTTTGTTGCAACACCACCAGTACACACTAAAGAATTCAGACAGCACTACAAATGGCACTACTTTGGCATGTAGCATTATTGGCACACTTTTAACACTTAAGCACCTTTTAACACTGAAGAAGCCATGAGGACACAGGTAATGAGGGTATGCAATGAAAAAAGGAAACTTGTACTATACAAGCGATTTGAAAACATTAGGGGCCCTATTCATAAAATTACTTGCTTGACTGTCGTAACAAAATGAATTTCGTTTAAAACTAATGAAAGTTGTCCATATTACTATTCATAAAATGATCTGACAATACGGGCGACACTTTATGGATAGATATACAGTCGTTCAAGAACAAAAATCCGCCTCTTTTTGATGACATCATCAGCATTATTAATGCTCCCTGGTTGCCGTCGATAGCTGTTGTAAAAAGATAAAAACGGACCGACAGTACTACCGAAAGCCGAGTCTGCAGCTGCCAGTCACGGGCAGTTTGCAAAACCTGATTCCGATGTCCCTATCATGTCTGCCAAAAATTCAAGACATGATAATTTAGAAAAAAAAAACTTTGTATTTTCATTTTGTTTGTCAGTGCTGGTAAACATATTTCCATATGCACACACAAGATTTACATTCTTAACTGCAGGACCAAAAAATAAAAAATAAATAAAAAATAAACAAAACCTTTGAATAACATTGTAATTTGAACACTGATCCAGTCTCGCACTGTGGCTTTTTATGCAATACTAAGCAAACCCAAATTTCCCACCGACTGCATACAGGTATACTGTATATTGTAACGCTCCATGAAAATAAACAGGTTCACAAAGGCAGAATTCACCCAAACTGTTTATTGTGAACACAGGTAAAAGAAATTAAAATAAAAAAGGACTGCAGTGTTATTTCAGTCCAATGAGTAGCATCAGCGTTATTTCAGCACAACGATTATACATTTAAAATACATTGAACACTATAAATATATGTGTATGCGATTTTATTGTATTGATTTTAAACCTGACACCTTCTCATGTCGGACAAACATGTCCGGTTTAGCGAGGGGCTACTGTATGATTACGGAAAGCTTTTTGATAGAAACTTTATTTTGGTGAAGGTGGGGGCCCCACCATACAATCTGATGGGATTAAACTGCCTTTCATTTTTTATATATAACAGTATTAAAATAGGTAAAGGATGGAACAGAATGCATTGTACAGATGGCCTTTACATTTAACAAAAACAATGTTATTTTGACTCTTTCACCCTTGCGTGTATAGACATTATCCTTCGGGCACTGCAGCAACAAACCACAACTCGTATACCGTATTACTTTGAATTTAAGACCACGCTTTTTTTTTTTTTTTTTTACAATTTTTTGCTTCTCAAAAATAGCCTGCATCTTAAATTTGAGTACAGTATAGTGATGTGCATATTAAAAATCGCCAACAAAAGACGTGACTACCCGAGTACACAAACAGCAACGTGACTGACTGTGGAGAAAAGACAACAAGCTTCTGGATTAATTCCAAGAGAAACGTTTACAATTGAAGCATTTCTAACAAACAGTACCAGCTTGGACAGATCAAAGATGCTGATCAGATCCCCATATTTTTCAACATGCCAAGCAACGTTCAATAATGTTGTGGTTGCTGGGTTACATGCTGGCTGATGGAGTGTTGTGTCGTGTTTGCTGTTGCCAGGATGTGTGATGCCATAAGTGAGTGGTGGTGTGTGTATGACAGAGACACCATCTTAAGTATTATATAGTGTGCAGCACAATAAACAAGCTCTGTGTCTACAAAAACACTGTTTCGTGTCAGTTTTGTATGATACAACAGCGTAATTGAGGTTGTATCTTTGTAAATGCATGTTTATTTATTTGATGTTTTATCGTTTCCTCAAAATGAGGGAGATAAATTTGGTCTGCGTCATAAATTCGAGGGTATCTTAAATTTTCAAGAATATGGTACTTTGATAATTGTTTCAAGAAAAGGCAAATTGCTCTATGTTTGCGCTGCAACTAGCCCATCTTAGTACATCTATCCCTCAGTGGATTAAACATAGAAGTACAGCTTTCGTCAAAATACTGCATCTCACTCCAAAATGCTAACTAGTTCACTCTGCAAGACGCAGAGCGGAGGAAGACACCCACAGCATAAGAAAATTCCACTTACCCAGAACTACATGCGGACGGTCTCTGGGACTTTAATAAAAGTTAGTGCAGGGGACACTTGGGCAACCCTGTTACAGTTTAGTGAGGGCAGAACGGAATGTCAGTTATTGTGGCGGCTTGTAGAATAGCGGAGACTGCGAGACACTGCTGGTAGTAGAACTTTCATTTTTACAGTATTTGTTTTCTCTTTTTATTTTCTCCTTTGATTCACACTTAGTAAACCCAAACTGTCTCTAAACCACTGGGAGGAATACCATTGTTGGTAAACCTCCTGACTGCATCCTGGTCCCACCCCACCGAGTCAAAAATATATCTTGTGCGCCTGTGCAGTGTCTGAACATCTCCAATATGTTCAGTGAATTTCCAGAAGCAATCAGACACAACATGACAGCTGGAAATTTGCCGAATCTTTCAGAAACTATGATTATTAACAAACACATGCAATAGAAAACAGCTGATCGAGAAGAGGAAGAGCTCTTATTACTGATGTTATTCCGCTGACGTCAAAAGTGTTGGATTTGGGTGCACGACATCTGTAGCAGAGTGGTTGCAGTGCGTAGGTGCGGTGACATCACGGACCTGGAAGAACTAACACAAAACGAAGGAGGGCGGGGAAAAACTGAAGAGCAATGGCGCTCAGCGCGTTTATTAAATAAAATAAAAGATTTAAACAAAACACTGAACAAAAAAAGCAGAAGGGCCAAACAAACAAACACTAAACAAGTAGGATGCTGGTTGCGAAACCAGCCTACATAGCAATTGTTTATTTTTCTTTTAAACAGACTTACGTCTCTCCTCTGACACGCTCCTCCTAATAAGCCAGGAGCGCGTCTTTTTATAGTCTGTGGCTGGAGCCTTAATGACCTAATTTAATACAATAATTACTTTAAGGCTGCCACATTCCTACAAAGGTACTAGGGAAGGGCTTTTAACCCCATCCCCATGACTACACATTATAAGACCCGCTTTTCGCCAGTCTCAAACAGTAAATAATAAAAGACGGACGGTGCTCAACCGTCCACACATAAACATAATAATAACAACATATGAATATACATATTTTCCTTTCAATGGCCGAGTGAGACTGATAGGAGCTGAATGAAACCGGAAAAAAAGGGCGTATCTCATAGCCCAATGCACTACAGAGATAACACGGACATAACCAAGGAGGTAGCTGCTTCTGCATCCAGCGCTCAAAGATTATCACGAACATTTGCAGAGCTTTTGAGATGTTATAGTAAAAAAAAAAAAAAATGACTTAGATAGCATTATTGAGGAGTTTGGTGATAAAACAAGTGATCAAGAGAGAATTAATCAGTGTGCACTTCTATAAAGAGGTATGTGAAAAAAACAGCAAACAAGGGGTGGAGCTTGGCTGGAGATGCGATCCTTTTGCAATTCAATGCCTTTTAAACCTGTTTTACTCTGAAAAAAAAAACTTTTTAAATAGTGCGTGTAAAATAAACAGCGTGTATGAAAATAAATTGGACCTGATGCGCCTGACAAGTGCAGAATAAATGGACTGCAAAGAGTTAAAAACCAAATACTACAATTGCTATTCGTGCTGTTTTTACACCAGTGCGATACTTGTTTTATTCACTATTTCTCCAGTGTTTGTTTAGTCTGTTTATTTTGGCCAATATGCTGTTTGTTTTGTGTGTGAAGTGTTTGTTTTGTTTAAACCTTTTATTTTGTTAATTTATAATAAATCAGCACAACAGCGCACTCATTCACTAAATATTCTGTGTCCACTCTCTTCCACATCTGAAGTCACCACATGAAACAGCTTATAACAGTGTGATAGCAATATTGTGTAATATACAACACGCTGTGACGATTCTGCAGACACTTTCAGGGCTTTAATGTAGCAAACCACCTGAGTGGTCAAGGCACCTAAAATGCATTTTTAATATACCGAAAGTTCTTTCTATTGCAGAACGAGTTGACCAGTGTGCGCCATAATATCTTTCCTGAGCAGGATTTAAAACTGGGGTCATCTGCCATTATTTCAGTGGATATCCACTATCATCTATGTTTTACAAAAAATAATAAATAAATAAATAAACATTACATTCAGGTTATAAATTAATGAGGAAGAAAGAAACATACAGACTACAGTGCTTTAGACCAACCTATGAGCCAGCTTCCAAACAGTTCTTCAGGGTCCATATACTGCCCCACACCAAATGTGGTCTAAATGTAAGAGTCATGCCATGACCATGAATATTTTGCAACAATGTCAATAATGTGTAGATTTGCATTGCACACTACTTGAACACTACTTGAACTACTTTAATATTCTTGCAGTTATAATAATTATCGTTAAAGCTAGGATCATGTATTGCATCATGTGTGCAGCCTATAGCTCCCAGGACATTTGGAAATCTTACCTTGTTGTAAAACTGCTGCTTCACTTGGCGTTACTGGTGTGGAGTTTTTGGAAAACATATATTTTCCTGCTCTCTTGACCAAGGCATCAGTCTTTGAAATCTTCCAAAGGCATAAAATCTTAGGGCAGCAGTAACCTTTACCATCATTAGAATAGCACAGTCTACCATTGCACCTTTAAACTCGCACGCAACTTCCCCCTTTTATAGAACTGCTTTACACTGCGTGGCAGCAGGTGCAATTTTCAACATTTAAACTACTGTTTCTAGACGTCTACATAGTCTGACAATCACATGTAAAAATGTTAATGAGGTAAAAAATGAAAGAATAGATGCCAATAGATGGCAACAGACATCTAAGGGAATCAGGGGGGATATTAGATTCTTTAAAAAGTCGTTCTTACACTACACGCTAGACCAAACATCTAAAAAGCAGAGTTACGCCCGTATAAAGCCCTTAGTCGCCATTACAAATGTACCCCCTGGTGTAAGAAGTGGGATTCATTGGCCCTGCTCACACACGGCACCTCAATCCACTGGGAGTCCGAATGGATCTCGAACAGCTCGCTGCAATGATGGGCCTCCTGTGCAAAACCTTGACAGTGGCTGTGCAAGAAGGTGCAGGGGCTGTGGGACCGGACCCGAGATTACAACGGCAGACCACACCCTTCCACAAACATCTTCAGAGATGCTAATGATTTCAATTGATTTCAGATGGTAATGATTTCAACTGATTTCTAATGTTAATGATTTCACTGATGTTGGCTCAAAACTAGGAGCACCATTAGTAATCTGACATCAATAACACTTAGACTTCCTAGAAGAGAAGCCTTGTGGTGACTATTTGTTTTAGCAGCCTCGGTTAACTGCTTTGAGAAAACAAAGAGCAGCTGTCAGCCTCAGTGAGTTCATCAAGATAATGAGCTAAATGTGGCAATTTTTGCCAATGCTGTGTATTAGGTGGGTGTCCTACAGTATGTCTATGTTTGTTTCAATAGCGCCGTACAACAGTGAAATAACCCTGGCCATTAAACAGTGCTGTAGTTTGTGAATGAATACCCCCACTAGTTGCCATCAGTACTGCTTTGAGGGTTTTTTGTCTTGACACATGACACTTCAGCTACCGTTTAAGCCATTAACTGGCAGGACTTGAGATGACTGACTGTAGAGCTTACTTTAACTGATGGCTTCAGTTGCCTTAAATACAAATATTTCACTGCTGCTACAGAAGCAACAATATTCACAGTGTAGCTTGCTTTCATAGCTAAAAAGAAAACAGGCCATAAGATAAAATTTACTACAGTAATCCCATAATCTATTAGTCTTAGTCATATACAGTACAATAAGTTATCTTGTTGATGGCTCAGGATTTCTATATTTTGCTGCTGGGGTCAGAATCTATTAAAACTATAACACCAACAATAACCTGAAGGGTAGGTTTTATAAACAGGCACAGCAAAAATAAAAATAAATAAATAAAAAATACAGTGCTTGTTATACATATACTGTACATACTGTGTGTATATTTGAACCTCAAAGTAACCAACCTCTCACTTACCAACTGAACGGTCAACCAGACACAGCACTTGAAGACAGGAAACAGGACTTGATGTGAAGATTCAACGCTGGGAATTTGACCAGATTAACACAGCTCTTTTGGCTTATTATTAACCCTAAAGATCTTATGAATAAAGTACATAAACAATAAGTCAGTTAGACTTTTCAGTTTTACGAACATCCTCCATTCCCTATGGGTTCTACAGTAATTGTCAATATGCAGTTCTTACTGTTACTGTCAAAGCAGTTTTTTGTGTTTATGAGTGGACAAAACCTGTGACAGTCTGGCTAAGTTGTGACATCAGAACCAGGAAAAAAAACAAAAAAAAACAGACAGGATGGGTTAAATGGTGAATGAAAGCGCAGCTTACAATAAAAGGTTGTAACAAAACAGCACACAGCACTTGAGGCCAAAATAACCAGAAAAACAAAACAAATAGACAATAACAAACAGGGTGGACGAACGCTAAATAAACACGGTGAGTGAAAGCAAATTACATTTATTTTCTTTGTTTCTTTTTGTTTTTAATTCTCTCCTCTCCACACCCGTTCTCCACTCACCGCAACACAACCCTGAGTGTGTGCTTCGTGCATCTATATATACACAGTTGTGCTGGGATTCAATTACAAATTAATTATTCACTTGAATCCCAGCACATGAAATCTAAGCACTGCCGTGCTCACATATACCCTTTTGCTCTGCATGTGAAGTGATTTGTGCAATTCTCGTGCCTAAATACAAATTACACTTTATAACACTTGTGTTCATAACCCACTTCCATACACTGTGCATTTTACAATACCCCAACATTAACACAAGCACGCAACACATAACACAAAAATACACACAGGGGCGGGGCACATTGCCACACCCCCTCACAGCAAATTCTCTTTGCTTGAGGAGTCAAAAATGACTGGGGCAAGTGAGTGATAAAAATAAAGCCAATCAATTTCCATTCAGTTTGACTATTATTTTTTACTCGCTCACGCGGCATGGGTTGAATGTCATTCGTCTGGTGTGGGTGGGGATTTATATTGTATGTTTTTTATTATGGTTTTATTTTAGCATTTCACAGAATAAGGACATTCCTGAATGGCTTTGGCATGTAATGTAACATTTTATTGGGGCCCTCCAAGTATTCTGTGAAAGATGTTCAGTATTTTTTATACTACAGTGTTTGAAGTACATCCAGTAAAGGTTACGGGCATAAAAAAATGCTGAGTTTAGACTTTTCGTGCTAGGGATTTACACAATACCATTGATGGGTAACCCACTATGTCACATGTGCACCAGCAGGCAGCAAACAACTTCTAAACTGCATACCTTAAAATCCACGTGTCACCTCCACTCACGCTCAAACAAAAACAATCGTACCGTAAAAGTATCAAAGGCTCTCAATTTAGACAAAGGTAATTGTGTTTTTTTTAGATCTGATAATGTATGCTTTAATACAGTATACAATAAAGAATCCACTTGGTGCTGCATCAAGTAGGATAGCACAGAAACTCGGAATGTAATGCTTAGTGGATAAGATTACAGTTATGAAAGCTGTGTCTATAATAACTTCACCATGTTATACCAGGCATTCTGTCAGTTTGTTCAACCTGCTATTTATTTGACACAGATAAGTCTGTAAACATTGAGAACATTCTGCCACACAGTCCAACCAGCCCAAGGGTGAAATGTTGCACTACAGATGCTCAATGGTAAAATGTGTTCTTGCAAACCAAGGGCCTCATTTACGACAGGGCACTAAATGTTAAAGTAGTGAGCCTAACACGCACAATAAATCTAAATTTAGTGCCCCGTTCACTAACAGAGAACTTATTAATTTATGTGCACAGTATTTACAAAACAGGTCTTTTTTCAGCTGGGTTGCTTGGTTTGCAATCTGAAATAATAATACCTTGTTCTACAAAACGATGTGTATTGCACAGGTAAACCACGGTTTTCAGTCCCGAAATAATAACAGTAATCACACACACTTAGTACAAACACACGATCAATAGTGAGTGCTCCTACTGTAAGTGGTGAATTAATACAATTGGTGACAACAATGGTGTAGAGTGGTCTGGGGTGGGAGCTGGCTTATAGCGACAGCTCTCGGATTAGTTAGCTGTCTACAAATGACAACCTAACAGTTTAGTAGACATATAAAACACTCACAGTACTTTTTCTCTTGGATGTCCTTTAGAGGCCTTTCTGTAACCATAACAAAGGAGCAGATTGCTTTGCCACATCCCCTGATATACCCTCAGTCATGCCCCCTTCGGTAGCGAGGATGGCCAACTTCCAACTGACCCTGGAATGAACTGCCAAACCATCCACTCTGGGACACACTGTTCCTGCTACACAGTGCCCTCACAGGTCGGGAGGGAGATTGTTGACTAGGATTCATTCGCTCTCTGTCACAGCACCATAATATGCCCACTATTTTGCACTACAATGAATAAAATTGCAATAGTAAATGCGGAAATCATTAACATGCACAGTAATTGCAATTATTGTGCACCACAAAGTTTAGCTCCCTTTCATAAATGATGCCCCAAGCATTGAACTTGAAAAATAAATAAGTATGACCTGCTGCAAAGAAAATCTGTCTGGCTTAAAACACGGACCAATGTTTCTTTCAGCCAGCTGGAATGTTTGGCCCATAATAAACTGAAATGTGGAACATACAGCTATGGCCAAAAGTTTTGCATCACCTAGAATTTTAGGATTGAGACATAATTAAGTTCTTATATTTAACATTATGTAATCAAATAAACTACAAAATGATATGGCAAAATCCTAACAAAAGCCATAATAGTAGTATAGTATTTCATGTTAGATTTCGAAGTGTCAAATTTTTTAAATGTTGTCAGTATTTGTTCAAGTACACCGAAAAATACAAAGCGGTACGTAATTCAATATGCTAACTTAACATTACTCAGCAGTTTTCAGTAGACTTTATGAAGCAAAATTAGTTAATTCTATAGGGTGATGCAAAACTTTTGGCCATAGCTGTACAGGCAGCACATCTACTAAAAACACAAATGCAGACTCCTGCATGTGAAATTAAAAATTAAAAAAAAGTTGTTTCTATATTGTAAAAAATTACATATATATTATGTATCTAGTCTAATGCCACAAAGACCGATCAAGGGACCATCCAAAAGTGGTATTTTGAGAGTTAATTTAATATTAGAAAAGTATAGGGTCTAATATGTGGTCCCACAGAAGAGTAAAGAAATTACCCCCCCACAATGGCTTTGGTTATATTATCTTAAAATGATCTAATTTCCTCCCCATAATTCCTCTGAATCATTCACACAGCATTGCATATTATGTCTGCAGCAACATTAGTTCAGACAGACCTTGAGATCAACCATTTGCAACAGGAACTTAATGAGGCAATCCAGGTTTTCTGAACTCCTGAGAAAGTAGGAGCAATGCTATATACCTCCTGCATTTACTTTCTAAAATGTAGATTACATTCATAAAAGCTTTTTTATCTGAAAGTATAACCACACATCACATTATAGTGTACAATAAATCTTAAAGTTGGATAGTGTATATATTTTCCTTGAGACAATTAATATAACTGCAATATTTTGTAAAAAAAAAAGCTGCAATATTATTAGCTGACTCTTATCTCAACATATTTGCAATCTTCTGTGGGAATGTAAGTCATGTACAGAAAGAAGTTCTAGTATTAATGTATTGATTATTACATTAAAAACTTGATATGCCTATGTGACAGAGATCGAATGACGCCTGGTGTTAGATCTCCCTCCCAATCTGTGACGGCTCTAGGTAAAGGGAACAGAGTACCCTCGACTGGCATGAAACTTTATTCCTGTGGGTAGGTGGAAGTCGGCTGGCTAGAAAAGAGACTGAGCTACGGTACTGAACTCAATGACCCAAATGGGAAACAGAGTGGCATCCGTGAATTGGAGAAGCGGATGCGCTTGATAACCAAGGGGTCATGAGGGAGGGTATTAAATAGGGGCATAGCAAAGTAATCTGTTTCTTTGCAGATGGTTGGATTTGACCTTGAAAGAATACTGTGAGTGTTTGTCTTGTGTTTGTTAGAGTCGGCTGTAACTGTTGTTTGTCTCAACAGACTCCCTAACACAATCCGGAGCTGTAGCGCAAGCCAGCATCAACCCGGACATGACTCACCGCAGCATTTCACGGGGAACTGTAAACTGCACCGCTAGCACCTAATAACACTGTCTTGTGTTTGTGTTTTGTGTTTAGTGTTGGTGTATGTAAAACCTGGACTTTTGGTTGCGGGTCAAACTCGGGTATTATAGTTACAAGTGATACGCGCCGCTGTATCACTCCAGCATTTACTATTTACTGGCGTTTGCATTCGGGCTCTGGACATTATCATTCATTAAATAAAAACACCCTTGCACCTGGAAGCAATTATCTGCGTGATTAATCTGTTCTGCACTGCACTCACCTACATTCACTCACTACCTTGCCACAGCCTATCACATTAAATATTTAAGAGACCCCCTGCCCAGCCACCATTGCACCACTTGTATCTGAGAGAAAATGGTAGTATTTATAGGTTAAAATCAAGGGATAAACAATAAGGGCTTGTATTATCTGAATCAAGATGCATTATGTATTATACATGGGGAGCAATAGGATCTAAATTAGAAATGCATTTTGGCAGTACATACGTGGCGAAATGGGAAGAACAATTACTTAGAAAATTAGAAAGAGAACCTTTAGAATACATTTGGTTTGTAGATGGAATTTTTGGGGTTTGGACACATGGAGAAGAATCTCTTTTCCAGTTTCATAAAATGGCAAATGAAATACACAGTAATATTAAGGTGGACCTTCGATGGACAAGAAAAGAAATAGAATTTTTAGATACCATAGTAAAACTTGAAGAAGGTTCAAATGAGACTATAAACTTCTATAAACCTACTGACATGCACCAGTATTTACACATGTCCTCTGCACATCCAATACACACTAAAAGGGCAATCCCAAAGGGGCTAAGAATAAGAATACGAAGAATATGCTCTAAAGAAAGTGACTATGTAAAACAAACAGGATACAAAGAAAGGATACAAAGAAAGAATTATAGAGACAGAGTTAAGAAAAGTAGATAAACTAAAAAGAGATGATCTACTAGACTATAAAAATAAAGGTAAAAAGGTCAAGAGAGTCCCATTAGTAATGACGTACTCTAAACTTTTGCCCAGTATTTCTAAGATAGTTTGGAAACATTTGCAGATTCTACATAATTCAGAAAAAATGAAAAAAGTATTTCTTAAGGCCCCAGTAGTAGCATTCAAAAGAGAAGCTAATTTAGGTGATATTCTAGTTCACAGTAAACATAAAGAAAAATTGACAGAATAGGTTCGACAAATACTTGCGCTAGTACATGTAAAGTTTGTAAATACATGGACAAAAGTAAAAATATAATTAAACATAAGAACACCACATAGCCATTAAAAACTAATATCTACTGTAAAAATAGCAATGTTGTTTATGGAATAACATGTGAAAAATGTGATGAAATAAAATATGCTGGAGAGACTGGAACAACTTTATATAAAATAATTCAGAACCATCTTTCATTAATTAGAAATAAAAAAAAAAAAATGAATGAACCAATAGTACAGCACTTCACCAGTCAAGGACATGACATAAATGATGTAAAGTTTGTAGTATTAGGACAGCTAAAATTAGACAATGCGACATATAGAAGAATAAAAGAAAGTAAATGGATAAATAGACTGAACACAATTATGCCAGCGGGACTCAACAGAAACGAATGAACTAATTAATTCCAATAAATATATAAAAGTTAAAATTAATTAAATAAACAAAATTAATTCATAAGTTGTGCATGCTGATGCGCTGGGGAGACCATATCAAGGCTGAACCTCAGAGCCAGCATTACATGATAATATAAATATAAGTTTATATAAAATAATGTTAATTAGAATTAATATAGATTTAAAGATATAAGTAAAAGTGATGTCACATATAGAACACCATTACATCATGTAAGAATAAATCATGGATTTGAATATAAACAATAACAAGTAGTTGTCATGCTGTCAAACACTCCGAGGGAACTCCTTCTGAGAAAGATATGTACATAGTTGCAACCCGTTGGCCGCTGGCTCGATTTATTTAAAAATATATATATATATATATATATATATATATATATATATATATATATATATATATATATATATATATATATACACACACACACACACACACACACACACACACACACACAGTATAAGCGCTTTTTATACAAAAGTATCGCATAGCACTGTACATAGCAGAAAAAAAGAACAAACCACAGTACATTTATACAGCATGTCACAAATACAACTGCCAAAGTCAGACCATTTAAATAACAGTATACACATAATAACACAAAAGCAGCAATTTTAAAGTTACATTAAAACCCATTAAGATAAGAAAGCCATTTTATAAAAGTGTGTTTTTAGTCTGCAAGGGTCGAGCTCATGTAATCACACATTTCCTTTTAGTTGGTTCTGTGATCCCACTAGCATACCCTCTGTTTTATCTGAATTCAACATTAGAAAATTCTGTGACATCCAATGTTTGATTTCTGTAAGGTATTTAGCTAATAACACCCAGGCAGAAGAAATTCCTGGCTTTAGGGACAAATATAACTGGGTATCGTCAGCATAGCAATGAAAATTCACTCTGTGTCTGTGGACAATGCCACCTAATGGTAGCATATATAATGAAAACAACAAGGGACCTAGAATGGAGCCCTGTGGAACACCACAGACAACTCTCATTGATAATGCAGATTTTACCTCCCCAATAGAGATGAACTGAAACCGATCAGAAAGATAAGATTTGAACCAGGATACGACGAGGCCAGACAGTTCTACTGTGCTTTCAAGACAATTCAGTGGGAATGGAATGGTCTACAGTATCAAAGGCAGCACTGAGATCAAGAAGAATTAATACTGATGGAAAGCCAGAATCATAGTTTATCTGCAGATCATTCACAACTGAGACAAAGGCTGTCTCGATGCTATGTGCAGCACGAAAACCAGACTGAAACTTCTCAAATATACCATTAAGAGTTAGAAAGTTTGTTCAGCCTTAAGCCCAAGCTGTTCTTTAGAAACTGATACAGGCTAACATAAATCTTAAATATTGATGGTAAACTTTAAAAGGTTCATGATTACTGCAGGAATTGTAATTTAATAGTAACTACAATACCGTATGTCAAAATGGGCTGAAGAGTGATGTATTTAAGTTGTTGTTAACTGATAGATTCACTGTGTTAATATATTTATTTAGGACATATTTTACCAATTTATAGACTATTCAGCTGATCTGTTGGCAGTGGGATTCCTAGTCAATAAACTCCTTTAAAATGTACAGCTTACATTTAAAATAAATACTATACCATACATAGCTGAATGTCTGAATTTTAATTACTATTAAATAGGTCCCTGGCTAAGTGCTGTGGCATGGCTAGGAACTGAATTTTAATGACAATTACGTAGGTCCCTGGCTAAGTGCTGTGGTATGGCCAGGAATGCCAAAAGACAAACACATAGACTAGTAGTCCTTTGAGATGAGTATAATCAGACTATTGATGGGTTATGTTTTGACATACCACAATAATGCTGCAAGCATGTCATCTTCCTTACAACACTTCACAAAACAACAGTGTTTGTGTTTAGTTTGAGGAGCTAGTATATCAGTTATATTGATTTTATGTTTTTTTTTTTTTTTTTTTTTTTCTGAGTTGAATCACATTACAGTTTGGGCCTTAATAAAATACATTGTGCTACTAGACCTACATAACTACAAGTGAAATGTTATTTATTTCTATTTCATTCTGTGCATTTTATTTCTAATTAAATGGGTGAATTAACACTGATTTTTAACTGATCAGTTTTCAGTGGGGTATTATTTATTTAAATGTATTTTTTTTTCCAGTTCTGCAGTAACAGCCTCTATAACCTTTTAGTTATGTTAGTAGATTAGATTTGTTAAATCCACCCTAAAATCAAGGCCTCCATCCAAAGATACTTAATAAACAAAACAGCTCAAATCAATCAACAATTGTTGTTGTGCTCCACAAAGTTACCTCTGTCACAGTGGCAACTGGTAGGGTTATTTAAGACTTGTACCTGTACGGTACAGTGGTTGTCTAACAGATTATATCTTAGTATGCTTAATTTACAGGCCCAAACCAACAGTCCCATAGGTCACGTATTATTGTGTTTCCTGTTAAAAGGCATGCAACATACATTTAGCTTAATATAAAATCAGCAATACAGGAAAATGCAGGAATGTCTTGAATCCTGTCCACACAGGGTTGCCAATCTTGGCTGGGGCTGCACAGGGAACGCTGCATCGGGCTTGAGAGGGAAATCTCCTGGGATAATTCAGTACTTTTCTGGTCCTGCTTTAAACAAGGCCAGGCAGAGACTAGTCAGGAGACTGGTCTGACCGTGGGAATGGAGGAGGCCCATTGATTGGTTCAGTCCTCCTGACTGGTATTCCGGTTGCAGTGAAAAGTTGACATGCAATTGGACAATTTCATATTGGGTAAAAAAAAAAAAAAATAATTAAAAAAAAGATCAAATTAAATAATTCACTAAGCAAACAACTTCTGCATACAACTTCAGATCTCATAAAGAAACTATTTTCTACAGTAAGTCTATCATTTTTTAAGTTACAACAGACTGACTCTCTTCAAGATGTCTATGTGCCAGCTAATAAAAATAATATTTACTGATACCTGCAGGCACAATGAATGGTCTTAGAACCCTGCTTGAACCTATGCTACCAGGACAATGAAACACAACCACTGCTTTCACTTAATTACAGAAACACACACTACAAGCATAACATTACATTTATTCAGAAGAAAAACTCCACATATGTTTACTTCAATGGTCTTCCTTGGCCATGACTGAAGCTGGTGTTGAAAACGAGCACAGATCCTCAGCATATTACTAGCATTTCCTTCCTGCACTCTCACACAAAGGAACAATGATGAGTGGGCATTACACTGAAGCCACCACAAGCTGCTCTTAACATCCGCTGATTTTTTTTTTTCACACAGCCTCACCATTTAATAATACCATCAATGCAGATGTTGGGATAAAAGAGAATCAGCATAATAACTGCTCTGTAGAGTCTTAGGCATCTTGAAATTCAATAATGGCATCAAGGTGCTTTAAATATAAGCTCTTGAATTTGAGTCATACAGGGAGATAATCAAACACTTCCAGTCTGTTGACAGAAATGAAGCTATTCACACAGCAACTGAATAAATATAATCCTGATTTTCTCGACATGAAATGTAGAATAATAGGATTGAGATGTTTATAAGTCATGCATTCAGAGATGTTCTTAATCTGTCAATGTTTGCATGACAGATACAGCCTTGTTAATGTGTTTTTAAATGCAGAAACACTGTTTAAAAGTGTTATAAATAGCTCTCGAAAAATAACTAAATTCATCAATTCATAACTAGGGAGCCTTCTCAAACCATACAACACTCAGCACTACTGCATATTATTATAAAGAATTTACTCCTAACACTACTTGGTCTTCTATTAATTTTGTTGGTGAATTTAAATACTATGAATCTAAATAGAACATCCTAGGATGGCAGCCCTAGTGCAGTAATAAGAAGAAGTCATCGTACTGGCTGGGTTCTGTATGCAAAATGTAACACTTCCATGAAACTTTCAATATTTACACCGTAACTCTAAAGTATAATAGATTACATTTTACATATCAAGTATCATATTCCTTCACATTTAAGATGCCCTCAATGTTTAATACACAGCCCAAATGTTAAACCCTCAATTTCAGGAAAAAATAAAACATCATATAAAAGACGCATTTATAAAAATACAACCACGATATAGGAAAACGAGGTAAGGAGGAGGCACTTTGCGGCCATCTGCTGTCACACAGAGCATTACAGTTATGTGTTGTATTGCATAGAAATTTCATTCATTGCAGGTTTTATTATGAGCTTGATTCACAAAAGTGTACAGGTAACAGCTCAGAAGTGTCTTATTAATCCTCTGCGGTCCTCTGTCGGACCAGGTCCGACATTACAGTTTTTCCTTTCCAGGTCCGACATCATGAAAAAGGCGTCACACACAGGTCCCTAATCGTTTTTTTCTCTGGAAAAAGCAGAGAAAAGCTTTCAATAACCAAGACAGGCCGATAGAAGCCGAAAAAAATTAACTGGAGGCGAATCTGAGCAATTCACATAGTCCCTTCACCACAGACATAAACAAACAACATAGCTGCTTCCACAAAAAGCACTCAAAGAAAATTGTGGACATTTGCCAAGCTTTTTGGGATGTTATAGTAATAAAATAATGCCTTGGATAGCATTATTGAGGTGATAAATCCAGTGATCAGGAGATGATTTATCAGTATTCACTACTATGAAGAGATATGTGATAAATACAGGAGTGGAACAGGGCTGAAGATGCAGTACTCAGTGTCCTTTTGATATGCAGTGCTTTTAAAACCTGTTTTACTGTGAATAAAATTACTTTTAAACAGCATGTGTAAAATAAATAGCTTGTGTAAAAATAAATTAGACCTGACGCATCTGATAGGCGCTGAATAAATGGACCGCAAAGGGTTAAAACCAGGAATGGATCAAACTGCTATGCAGTGGAAGTCTGTGACAGAGAGCAAATGAATCCTAGTCAACAATCCACCTCCAGATCTGTGAGGGCGCTGTGTAACAAGAACAGAGTGCCTTGTACTGGTTGGTCTGGCAGTTCACTCCAGGGTCAGTTGGAAGCCAGACAGCCAGGAAGGGGGCGGAATCACAATGCGAGAAGTCATCGACCTAAAGCGGTACGCGATGTGTCAGTCATGGATTGGGGGAGACATGATTTAACTAGCTATCACAGGGACGTGACTAAGGGTATAATCGGGGATATGACGATGTAATCTGCTCCTTTGATGTGGTTATATGAATGACCGAGAAAGGAAACAGACTGTGAAAAGCGTATCATTAGTGTTAAGTGTTTTGTTTGTTTGTGGAAACTACCTATCTGTGTTTCTCATTGTTAGTCGGCTAACATGAAAGGGGAGCTGTCGCTACAGGCCAGCATCAAGCGAACTACACTGCACGACTGTCACTGTAATTACCTAGCACCACACCTGTACTCTGAGCACTCACTGTCAGGAGAAGTGACCGTGTCTGTGTTGTGTGTTGTTCTTTATATTATTATTTCGGGACTGAAGCCCGTGGTTTATACGCTGGCAATGCACATTGTTGTGTAGAGCCAGCGTTATTATTTAGCGGTCTCAAGCAGACAAGAGAAAATAAAGAACTGTTTTGAACCATGAACTTTGAGTCTGTAGTTGTTGGAACACCTGCATCTCCTGTACACCTGCGCAATGCAAACCACTCTATCACAAAGTGTTATTTCCATCCCTGTACAGTGACAAACTATTCTCTGACCCAACTGGATTTGAAAAGGTAGTGTCTGCAAAGTATTATTCTATAGACTCAATGGCCTGTACCTACATCCAGTGGCACTGGAACAATTTTTAAAGTGGGAGTGCTGAAAGCCATTGAACAAAACTGTAACCCCTGTATATGATGAAAGCCATGCAAAGCCCCCCCAGCACCCCTGCCCACATCACAAAGGACATACCGGTAACACAACTGGAACTGAGCACCTTAGCAGACAGTCTCTAAAGAAGAGATCTTCTATTGGAATGCCATGAACTTGTCCCTCATCCCTTTGTCAAGGGAGGTCATTCCAGTGTAGACTTTAGATAGGAACAAACATTATAAGATGAATTATGCATTTGTATATGCATTTGGCAAATACTGGAAAACATACAGTATTGTAGAAAGAAGACAACAATACATTCAAGTACAGTAGAATCTTGCTAATACAAACCAATTGGGACAGGACCCTCTTCAGATTTGCGATTTATTCAGAGTACGGATTACACCGTGTAGCAATTTTTTTTTTTTTTTGGTTCCTGGGTAGTAAGTGTTATTTCCTAATTGCTTATGCCTCAAAAGTATAGAAAATGGCTATTACTCCCCACAAACTTTGCTTTTGTGACCAGGACAGTGATATTTTGAAATTTACCTATTTTCCAGAACATTCCAGATAGATTCAGTGCTAAGTAAACTTGAAGTAACTTCTAGAACTTTCCAGTAATATAAGTAGTAGTATAAATACAGGGGCCTTAAGCCCATCAGTTCAGTTTAGTTTTAGCTGTCTAAGTGGATATATATCTGCATTTTTCTGAGATGGCATCAAGAGGCTGCAATGGTGGCATTCCTGATGGGTCTCCAAGGCGGTTTTACCAAGTTTCCCTGCTATCTTTGCCTTTGGGACAGCAGGGACACCAAGGCGCACTACCACAGGCGGGACTGGCCACTGCGGACAGAGTTCTCTGTGGGGAGGAACAACGTCAAGTGGGAGCCACTGGTGGACCCCTGGAAGGTGCTGATGCCACCACTGCACATCAAATTGGGCCTTATGAAACAATCTGTCAGAGCTCTAGATAAGGAGTCGGCAGCCTTCAAGTACCTTCAAGACTTCTTCCCTAAGCTGTCTGAGGCAAAGGTCAAAGCCGGTGTCTTCGTCGGACTGCAGATAAAGAAGATCCTGGAGTGCAATGAATTCCCCAAGAAACTCACTAGTAAGGAGAAAGCGGCTTGGAACAGCTTTGTCGCAGTGGTTCGGGGCTTCCTGGGCAATCACAAGGCCGAAAACTATGTGGAGCTGGTTGAGACTCTGGTGAAGAACTATGGCACAATGGGCTGTAGGATGTCCTTCAAAGTCCATATCCTTGATGCTCATCTTGATAAATTCAAGGGGAACATGGGAGCGTACTTGGAGGAGCAAGGCGAGCGCTTCCACCAGGATACACTGGACTTTGAACGCCGCTACCAAGGACAGTATAACGAGAACATGATGGGAGACTACATTTGGGGGCTGATTCGTGAAAGTGATTTACAGTATAATTGTAAATCCCGGAAAACTACTCACTTCTAAATCTTTTGTAGTCATTTTTGTATTACTTTAGTACAAATACATGTTAATTTGGATTCGTATGTTGTTTTTTTCTGACTTTATGTGAACAAAAAAGTCGTTTTCTCATTGGAAATAGGTACATTTCAAAATATCACTGTCCTGGTCACAAAAGTAAAGTTTGTTGGGAATAATAGTCATTTTCCATACTTTTGAGGCATAAGCAATTAGGAAATAACAATTACTACCCAGGAACAAAAATTGTGTTACATAGTGTTATATTCTGTACCATACTAAAAATGCCTGATTTATATTTTTTATATTGCATCATAAATGTGTAATACAGTGTGAAATAAAAACACAAGAGACAGCTATAAATGATTTTCATGTCACAGAATTATGATATCTAGCTATAGTTTCTGAACTTGCAATTATCCTGCACTTCACTAATAGCATGGTCGAGATAGGTCAGTTTGGACTACCAGGGCTCATGTTAGTGAAAGTCTATTGTACTGTGGCTACATTATGTCGTTTCAATGCCAAAATATGCTGTACACTGTGGAATGCACTGCTGCATCTCACACAAATCCCATCCAGAATCACCATCTGATAAACCTAGCAGTAACAGCTTGACAAAAAGTCAGCAGCACACAGGACAATTTTAATGTGTTTCAGAAGTTAACAATTTTTCAGGACAAGTAGAAATGTTAGTTGATCTAGCAGATATAAATACAGCTGTTTAAATCATAAAAATAGGACCATTGCAGATGTTTAATATATCAGACACAATTACACCAAAAAGAATTACATGCATTGTTAGATGTTCAATTTTCATACTTTGACACCCTATCTAATTTAGATCATTCACAGTTTAGAATACAGTCAATCATCTTCTAAACAATTATTATTCAGGTTTGGCTAGAATACCCTTGAAGTATTTCAGCCAAGTGGATACAATGTCAAAAAAATTAATTCTGGTTTTCTCACATTGTCCTATACTGCATTTCTTTCGTATTCATAGTGTATTCAGTTTTAATTTGTTTAGAACATATACTACACCAGAATAACAAAAGACCCTTACACAGTTTTGCATAACTTCACCTAAATACAACTCTTTTTGTCTAATATAATATTATACAGTATTTTACATGCAAATAACAAAAACACAGATCATTTATTCAAAGCATGAAACTATTTCTACTGTTATTGCTGAAGAATTTGTCATTGACACTTTCAAGTTATTTAGACAAGCTATACAAGTTAATGTACATGGGTATATGTGATTGATGATAACGTCTGTATTAATAAATGTAGTATTTGCTTTGAAACCATTTTGCATAGTCATTTTCTTTGCGAACTGACAGAAAAGTATTTGACGAAGCTAAAAAAAAAAAATAATAAATCAATGTTTAAAAAGGGGTCAGTTTGGCACTGCAATGTTCAGAATCGAAGGGCTTTTACATTGTTTTGATTCTAATCTAAACTACACTGCACTGCACTAAAAGAGACACAGTACTTAGTTGGAAAACCCACACAGCATGTGGTCGCATGTAGATTTATACTGTATGTAGTTAGAAGCCTCAGGGCAACTTGCTAAATGCCTTTTTCTTTCAAGACTCAGATAAACACAACAAAACAGCCACAGCACAGCAGAACAGTAATGAATTCTGAACAAATATTAACAGACAATAACTGAATTAGGAGTTCGGAATAACCGATATTAAAGCTTGCACTGGAAGGCAAACTTGAAGTCATTACCTTTTCTGATGGTTTTCTATTAATGAAGTGCATGTTATGGGGGGGTGGGGGTGGGGGTGGGAGGTGGTGGTTATTGTGTTACAATTAATACATTTTCTGTTAATATGTGATAATTAACCGAGAGACCAAGTAATAATAATTAGTATTGTATATTTAGCAACAGTCATTTATCAGGCTGATTGCTCTCTGTGGAATGGACAACCTCTGGACCTTCTTCTATTATTCACAAACCATTTGACTACCGTACTATAAAAGTACACATCTTTTTCACTGTTAAGTACATACCTATAATTACCTGTTATGCCTTTTGGTTTGTCTGTATATCTGTATTTTGCATTATTGTTTAGACCCTGTTGCTTGTAGACACCTGCCCTAGTCTGTTATTGTGCCTAATGTTTTTTTTCAGTGCAAGTAATAATAGCCCAGTTACACAGTTTAAAATCAAAACAAATTCAGTCTGGCAGCTTTGTGCTTCGGTGTTGCAACCGTTGTTTGCATAAAAATAAACTAATAATGGCATTTAATATGTTTCCTTCTGACTACAGCATACAACAATGTGTTATGTTGGCCATTTATGTTTCTTTTTTGGGGTTTTTGTTTTACAAAGCTTAACATTGGGAATTATTCAAATTGACAACTATGTAAACTACAAAGTAACTGCTTTCTGCAGCTTTTACAGAGAAAATGATCAATTAGTTCAGTAGCAGCTGAAACCCATTAGTGCTGTCTACTGCTGTTACTATAAAGATTTGCCTGCTCAGAATCACAGTGCAGCATTATCCAAGTGTACCTAACAAACAAAGGCTGCCTAAGGCCACACTTTGCTAAAATATTGCGCTATAATGCTACTGCACTATGGATATCTAATTGCAGTTATTAAACTGTAATTCCCTGCAGATAGGGTCAAAGTCAGCCACAGGACAACCCAAGCCTGAAACACTGAATTACTAAATCAAATAGGCTTCAGGTGCAAAAGCACATCATGAAAACACACATATGTAAGTGAAACATGCTAGAATAAAAGTCTCTACATTTAAAAAATATATAAACACTTGACATTTTCAGTCCACTAAAATAAATGACTTCACCTCTGTAATTAAGAAATTAGAGTGTCCAGTGTGAAAACACAACACAAAATAATAAATTAACGTAACAGCTAAAGTAGCACTATAGCATTAAAATGTTCAATATAGAAAAAAAATGCTACAAGATACAAGTTACAAGATCTTGTAGGTTCTTGCAGGTTCTAAAAAAATAAATAAACACATAAATAAAAAAAATATAGATTGTAACTCAACAGGAAAGCGTAATGAATCAGACTGCGGCGTCTGTATCATCTGATCTGAAACCACCTTTGTCATCTGACCCTTCATCATTGATGATGCAAGCAATTGTCTGAATCAGTCATGCACTACTTCTAGGCAGTTTTTTCTATTCATGCGAGACAGGATATTTCCCCTGAGGCATTATTTGCAATGATCATTAAAAACCAGAAATTAATACTGAACATTTTACTTTCAGCTAAAAATTGGGTGGGGTGTCACTCAAACCAGGGGGGTGCCTTGTCAGAATCCGGATGTAATAATAATAATAATTATTATTATTATTATAGAATATATTTAATCTGTAGTTAGTATAGCAAATAACTGTGTGGGTGAACAGACCCAGAAACTACTGCTTAACATTACTTAACACTGTTTCCTTTCACAGTTTGTACATGCACCAGATGGCAATGGGCTTTGTGTCAGGTGATATTAATTATACAAATGGAAACTGATTAAAAAAGTGTAGAATCCTGGCTAGTCCAATCCACAGTCTATGTTCACCAGTGCAATGGCATGCTTGCCCTTTTCAACCCTCTTTGACAAGTGTTTTGTTTCAGTTACTACTTTGTTCCAGATTGATGTGCTACTTCCCATGTACAGTCCAGTGGACATTCTGCTCAGTGAAATTGTAGTTAACTGGGGGCCTTAAAGGTGTATTAATTTGAAACACTAATGGAAGCTATTAAGTATCGTTAATGCAGAACATTGTTGTTTTGAACAAAAACAAAGCATCCTTTGGGACATAAGGCCATATCTGACTGAATTGTTTGTAATGATGAAGTAAAACGGTTATGTGAAAAAGTCTGTGGTACAAAAATCTCAGAGTTTTGACCCTTTAAGCAGAAATCTACAAAGTCCCATCATGACCCAATTATGGCAACCATACTGGGACAATTACAAACTCAAAAAACATTTAACAGCATACAGCAGCACAACCTTGCAGATGTTAGGTCACTACAATGGTTGTGAATGCATCTTTGTAAAAATTACTTTAAAAGGTTACATTTTCTAGTAAAATACCCATGATCAAGCATGACCTGGAAAATCAAAGTACAATATCGTTTCGATCCAGAAACTACTTTTATTAAATTGTACTGCAGGAGATGACATTCTGTATAAAGCATTATTTATGTATTTGATTATAAATTTCTTGACTTATATGTTATTTTCATTATTTTTTTTTTTTATAGCTTAAAGCATGTGTAACTAGTTAAGCAAGGCATTTGCAGTCTCTCGTATCTTGGCATATGGGCAAATAGCCATAGTTATCAGGTACCTCATCACGATGTGTGGACACAGTGTGAAAACAGAACACCTCAAACAAAGAACAGATTAGGTTAAGACACTGTAAAATGCTTAAATGTGACGCACTACAGAGTGTTATAGATTTTGTCGAGTCTCCCCCCCCCCCCCCCCCCCCTTACCAGATTTTTTGAAGGCGTGTGATAGTAGGGTGGATCCATACTGATTGGAAGAAATGGGAGTGAATATGCTAATATTCACAGTATATAATGTAGTAATGTTTTTGTTTGAATCGTCAGTCACTTCCTTGATTTGACTCCAAATGCAGTCTGTGTTGTGATACAAACGTATACATCATTTGTATACGCTTGTACATCAAAAAGAATTTTTGATTCATTCTGCCTACAGTATGATTACCTTTGGGTGTACAGTAAACAAACTACAGCAAACCAATGCAGTCTTGAGATAACACTTAGTACAACAGCTATATAGTACAGTGAAAAAGTATTTGCCCCCTGTCTGATTTTCTGCATTTTTGCATATTTTTGACAATGAATGTGAACGGATCTTCAACCAAAATCTAATATTAGATAAAAGGGACTCTGAGTGGACAAATAACACAAAATTTTGATACTTACTTTATTTGTTAAAGAAAGTTATGCAACACCCAATGCCCCCATGTGAAAAAGTAATCGCCCCCTTAGACTCAATAACTGGTTACGCCACCTTTAGCAGCAATAACTGCAACCAAACGCTTCCTCTAGTTATTAATCAGTCTCTCACAGCGCCATGGAGTAATCTTGGCCCACTCCTTCATGCAGAACTGCTTCAGCTCAGTGACATTTGTGGGTTTTACAAGCATTAACTGCAAGTTTCAGGTCCGACCAGAACATCTCAATGGGGTTTAGGTCTGGACTTTGACTAGGCCATTCCAAAACATTAAATTTCTTGTTCTTCAACCATTCTGATGTAGACTTGCTTGTGTGTTTTGGAGCATTGTCTTGCTGCATGACCCAGCTGCTCTTCAGCTTCAGCTCACGGACGGATGGCCTGACATTCTCCTGTAGAATTCTCTGATACAGAGCAGAATTCATGGTTCCTTCAATGATGGCAAGTCATCCAGGTCTTGATGGAGCAAAGCATCCCCAAATCATGACACTACCACCACCATGCTTGACCGCTGGTATGAGGTTCTTACTGTGGAATGCAGTGTTTGGTTTTCGCCTGACATAACTGGGTCCATGTTGGCCAGAAAGTTCCACTTTTGACTCATCTGTTCATAGAACATTGTACCAGAACTCTTCAGGATCATCTAGGTGCTTTTTGGCAAACTTGAGATGAGCATTCATGTTCTTCTTAGTGAGCAGTGGTTTCTGCCTTGCTATTCTGCCATGAATCCCATTTTTGTCCATTGTCTTTCTGATGGTGGTGTCATGAACACTTACCTTAGCTGAGACAAGAGAGGCCTGCAGATCCCTGGATGTTTTCCTAGGGTTCTTTGTGACTTTCTGGACAATTTTACGCCTTGCTCTCGGACGGATTTTGGCAGGACGGCCACTCCTGGGAAGATTCACTACTGTCCCAAACTTTCTCCGTTTGGACAATATGGCTCTGACTGGTTTGGTGGAGGCCCAGAGATTTAGAAATGGCTTTGTAACCTTTTCCAGACAGAGGCATCAACAACTTTTTTTCAGAGGTCTTCAGGAATTTCTTTTGATCATGGCATGATGTGCCTCTTGAACCATTGTGCTGACAACTTCACTCTGATGGTAAGGGCCAAAGTTTGTCAGATTTACAATGGGAAGGGCTGGCCCAAATCATGCCTGATTGTTAACCAAACTATTCAAACAGCTGACCCTAATTATCCCTTTAATTGGGTTGAGTTAACTAGGGGGGCTATAACTTTTCCACACCTGAAGATTGCATGTTTGATTACCTTGCACAACAAACAAATGAAATAATCACCAAACTTTGACCAAATTCAATGTGAAAAATCTGCAAAAAAATGCAGAAAATCAGACAGGGGGCAAATACTTTTTCACGGCACTGTATGTGTCTTTATGTGTGTGTGTGTGCACCATGGGCATTACATCTATATTGGCAATAATGTAAAAACAATAAGAAAAAACTCATCAGGGAGCACGGATAATTTAAGTCGTGGATGAACAGCGTGCAGATAAATTAAATTGTACAGTCTACAATTATTTATTTCAGCAATTTTTTTGCAAAATTCAAAAAATGATAATTCAAAAGTATTCATACCCTTTGATGCGATGATAGCATTGTCTACAAGGTGCTAGAAATTGCAATATGATAATACAGAACCTAGCTCTAGAAAAGTGGATTGTAGGTGAATATTCTTAGAGAGTATAAAAAGATTAGGCATAAGGTTATTGCTGTCATTACCAATAAGTCAGTATGGGAAAACGTAAACAGCTATCTGAAAACCTTAGGCAGAGAAGTATTTATTGTCATGAAGCTGGAGAAGGATACAAGAACAGTTCCAAGTATCTTAGTATCCCAATTTCAACTATTGTTTCGTTTCGTTTCGTTTCTATTATCAAGAAGTACAAGACTCATAGTACTGTCACAACGCTCCCTCGGTCCAAGAACAAGTAGAAGAATTGTGAGGAAGGTTAATAACAATCCGAGATTGACTGCCAAAGATATTCAAAGTGAACTGGCTGTAAGTGGGACTGGAGTTTCCATTTCAACCATAGGTTGAGTCTTGCACGGTGAAGGTCTCAATGATCGCAGGCCAAGGAAAAAGCCACTCAGGAAAACGTCACAAGTTTGCAATTGGAATCCTAGCACTGTGTGGTCTTGCATTGTCCTGCTGGAAAATTGACACCCGAATTGGCTTGTGGGAAAGGAAAAACCATTGCACCAAGGACTTTATCAATGTACCGCTGAGATACAACACTTGCCAAAATGTAGTCTTCACATATGGGAAAACGTGTGCCTTTCATTTAAATGTATAATCCTGCTGTGTGTCTGATTGTGCCAAAACTCGCTGACTGTTTAAATGCATAACAAATGCACGTACAGTATACTTAAAAAATAGGAACATTGGCAGAGCTGAAATTTGAAAGACTTTGACATTTATTCTTGGTTCTTCCCTTTAGTTTGTGTGGCTATGTGTGTATTTTTGTAAGCAAAGTTCCTAAATCAATCTTTAGCCCTCATGTTCAGAGTGTACACAAATACTTGCAGAAAATGAATTTGTCACACTCACCTAATGAAATAATAAAAAATAATTAAGCTATCACAAAAAGGATTGCATTATTTCTAGAGGGTGAGGTATATCATTTTTAGTGATCTGGTTGCCTGGAGTTTTCATAGCTCTTTGGATTTGACGGGATGTGTGATTGATGTTCTGACTCAGAAGTGGACAGTCAGATTGCAAGTCTTGATGCTGTGGGGGTTTCCCCAGAAACAAAACACATATTTTAATCCTTGACACATGAGAACACGTCACACTTCTTCCACTGTGTTTACACTCTCACAGTGCCTGGGCGGGGGTTGATTAAACAAAAACAGCAACATTTCTTCAAGCAATGCAGGAGATTTTATGAACCACAAGACAGTAGGGGGAGTGGGTTAAAATGGAATTGATTGACTCAGCACCCTATAAATAAATTTCAGTGTTTTTAATGTAAACAAGATAGTTTTCCTTTTCCAGATGAGCACCTTGCCTTGATGTCTCTAATTATGTACAAAGCTAAGTACAATCCTGTGCAGAAGGGTGTTTAGCATAGCCCAGAATTAATCTTTAGGTCAACAGACCTACCAATTATACTGTAGTTTCTCCAAGATGTCAGATTAAAAGCCACATTTCACACATTAGCCCACAGTTTGTGTTTAAATCAACACACATTTAAATATGGTTGTGGTTTTCATTATTTTACTGGACCAAAAACCCAGAATAGCATTGACATGTCAGCAAATGCAGCTCTTTCAATTCAAGATGATTTACATAGGACACTGAAGCAGTACTGAAGATGACTAATGTGCTGAAGCAGCTCATCTATACTGGAGCCCAGCCCAGGCTATGCTGTGACAGACTAAACTATCAAATTTCAGAGATCTAGTTATCACACAGCAGGGAAATGCATCATGATTTGTGGTTCCACCGTTGTATAAACATACTTACATGATCTGGGGAGGAATAGGAAAAGATTACAGAAAAAAAAAATCCACAGTACTCAGACACTAATATAGGACTACATGCCACATTTTTCTCACCAACTGTAATTGTAATCTTTTAAAATCAAACCATAAGAAAAATATATAGAGGTGTCTATCCACCTCTTTATACAGTAGATACATATGTCACACATTCTTACATACAGTGTACAACAAACAAACATACAACAAATCCAGTTCTGATCAAATTTCTTTGGTTAAAGTTTATATATATACTATGGCCCTGTCGTTTATATATATATATATATATATATATATATATATATATATATATATATATATATATATATATATATATATCTGATTACTTTTTCATGATACTGACAGCTCTAATTTTATACTTACGCCTGTGATGGGAAATGTTCCTGACATACAGCACTGATGTAGTATTGTCTTTCAGACCAAGAACAAAAGCAAGCTTCAGATTCAAAGGGGATGAAGTCAGAACACATCAGAATGAAGCATAAGGGAAAAGAAACTCAGTCTAAACTGTTCAGCTTGAAGGAACTTTGCAAAAACTCACAGCCTTAGCTCTTACACACACACACACACACACACACACACACACACACACACCTATCTTATATTACTATAAAGCTTGGAAAAGTGTTTGACTGGGTTTGTAAAAATATTCAGAAGTCGGATTCACTTTATGAAAAGCTGTGCTTATTTTCAATAAAAGGCATACCAAACATGTTTCCATTTTTTATATTATTTATACAGAAATATATTTTTTATGATAAACAAATTAGCATAGGGTTTTCTGGGAGGAAATCAAACATCTTGCTGCACAGGTAAATGCTCTTAAATCACATCTAAGCTGCTTGTTTGTTTTAAAATTCCAAACTTAATGAGTGTAGTTTTTTATTTTTATTTTATGTAACTCAGGCTTACCTTGCAACAAGGATTAAATGTGTGCAACATGTGAATATAGAGAGACGAGAGATAAAGTCAATGTTGAATACTTTATTGAACCATAGCCATTCCAGGACACCAACACTGACTTTGAAGGGGTAACCAGGGATGCAGAGTGTGTGTGCCAATGATTTTGTGTGATTGTATGATTATACTTGAAGGTGCGACAGAAAGGAAGATCAGGACATGTTTCATTTCCTGGCTGCTGTCAAATCCCAGTTCTTTCTCTGTTTTCCCTTGTTTTTGGCACATATAAATGAGACACAGCTCAGTAAAAACAAAACACTGCTGTGAAGTGTGAACTATTTTTTAGTTGGTTACAATAAATGCACAAAGGAATTTTGCTGAAGTGCAGTGTTTTTTCAGAGGGCAGACTTAAAATATTAATAACAATACTAAAGTAATGGGACACACACATATATATATATATATATATATGGATATATTCCAGGAGTTTTATAGTATTGTGTACAACAAACATAACTGAATGTAAATATTTAAAGTGGTTGTAAATCTGTTGGAAAGCTGCTGTAAATTAAGGCACTGTTTAGCAGGCCTCGCTAACGCAAGAATCCCTCAGAGAGCCTGGTGTATTGTTAGTCCACAGCTGTATATGCTGATTCCAAGGCTAAGCTTTGCAGGCTTTCTCATGTTCTAAATATTTTATAACCATCATTCTTTATCCTCACTGCATTTGACAGAAATTTGCAACACCAACACTCCCTTTTCATTGGCTCCCACCAATCCTGACGTTATCCTCCAAAAACAATCTACCTATGAGTGCATGGAGGAAAACTGACTGCAACAAAGATGTTGTTTTGCTACATTAAAAATGGTCTATTTGTAGGTTTTATAGTTATCAAAAAACATTGTTACCATCATTGCGTGCAATTTTTCCCTTTACTGCTTTTTGGATGCAGTTTGAACATTAAAATGATTGGGGGAGGGGAGGCATTGGTCAACACATAAGTTTTTACTTTTGAACATATGCTTCTGCAATATGTTGCCATTACACAATATTACAATTTTTATATATTCGCTGATGTTAAAGTGGGAACAGTTAACACCGCTAAACACCAGATGCAATCCGATTTTTCATCGAGTGACAAGATACTTTCACAGCGACATGACCATACACACCTGAAGCGACACAGTCATGATGCGACAAATATGAAAACTGCCAGATCTATAAAACTATTAAAAATTGCTATTGACAAAATTATGATCAAGACTGGTACATATCGGATAACATAATGTGAAAATTAGGAGTGTATTCTCTGACGGTATTTCAACACATATGGCAATAAATCAAACATAGCAGGCTTGTCCTGTTCCTTTGAAATGGACACCCATATATTACCTTTCAACTCAGTATCTTGATAATTTCAATGATCTTTGTCAGATTTTTCCACAGCAAGTATTATTTTTTCCTCCGTCATTTTGGATACGGCTTCATGCTGCTGGACCACATGCATTGAAGCTGTTCTCTGAGTGCTCAGTTCCCTGGTTATTCTGCGACAAAAATTGCAAAAAACAGCATTCAATCCTATTTTAAAAATCACTCCAGGTGTTTTACTCTAAGTAATGTGCCAAACAGTAATTAAAGTCCTGGCTGATTGCCTTTTAGGACATTCATTCACCTGCTTTTTATTTACACATGGAAAGCAAATTATTATGATTTGTTTATTTGGCAGATGCCTTTAGCCAAGGCAACTTACAAGTGTTACCGGGCAATACAAGGTTATAATGCAAAACAATATTAGGATTTGCCATTGATAATTCTCCTTTGAAGTATTTCTAGACAGAGAACTGTGTTAGGTTAGTCGGCTTCCTTCACTGGTTATATGTTTACTACCCTCAGGAGCCAATTATGTCAGAGAATGAATATAATATACAGTACTTACAGCATCAAGAGTCCCCCGGTTTTTATCTATACTCCTGTGTCAGTGGTTGTGTGTTTGAGTTACAATCAACTGTAACATGGTGCAGGTACTATTCATGTCCATGATCAATGTCAATTAGTTTAATCCAAAACAGCTGCAACAGCAAGCCATACCTGCCTAGGAGCATGCCTATACATTTTTTGGCAGGTGAATTATATGCAAGCTGAAGTGCACTTAAAGTCACATATTTTGAGGCCTGTATGGCAAAATACAATTTGCACCATTTTTTGTAAATGTAAAATAAAACTGTTAAAATGCCTTTTAATCTTCAAATTAAACTTCAAGATTATTTGATATTAGTTCTGTAACAAACATTTTCCTTTTGGTGTCAATTGGCTGTATTCTGAGCATGAACGGCGCTTGCCAACGATTCTGTGGCGGATTAATGGAACGAAGACGTAAAAAAACTACTGCACTGAAATGGTATTCTGAAGACATGTCTTGCACCGTTATAGAATGCCTGCCACATCGCCATGGGTCGGCATAAATTACGGGGCATGGTATCATTAAGATAATCACCAAAGCGATTCTGATGACAGCGCAAAGGGGTCCCAAATAGACAATTGAGCACTGCGTTAAGACCAGATGAAACCACATTTACTAAGTGGCGCAAAGAGGAAATCAAAGTAAAAGAACTCCAGAGAGCTCATGAATGAAAGACATAGGAGAGACAGAACATCATCATCACACGTGTGTATGCAAACTATCTCAGTTCAGCTCATGACTTGTTCATCCTTGCAAACTCACAGCTGACATCTTTGTTTGAGCAGGATGACAGTCTGAACGGCTGGTTGATTGGTGACAATGGATACCCACTTAAAGAGTGACACCAATTTCACATCCCATTACTCCTGTTCAACATAGGTATAACACAGCCATCACCACTGCTCAGTGTCATTGAGCACACATTTGGAATAGCAAAAATGCACTTCAGATATGTTGATCGCTCAGGTGGAACACTACAGTACAGTTCTGTGAAGGTGTGTAATATATTTGTTGCAGTTTGTGTATTGCACAATATGGCTATACGTAATGGATGTTATATTGATACTCCAGAGGATACATTACACATGACCCTCTTGAAAATGAATCGGCTGCTGCTACTGGTAGACAGGTCAGGGAGGGTGTAATATGTGACTATTTTACTCAGTAGTAAGTGTTTTACACTTTACATGTAGTAATGTCAATGCCATGAAATAATGTAACTTGTATCCCTTGCACTTATTTCAATGTGTCTCGTAGGATTTTTTAAGACTTGTTTTATGATATGAACAACAACCACATATAATCATGGATGATATGCTTGCTATTACTATAATTTCATCCATTGAGAGGAAGGGTATATCAGTTATGCAATATTATTTTCACTAATACATTACAAAAGTAACAATGTAGTAAGGCTAAATTGGTTTATTGAAACAAAAAGTATGCTACATAAAGAAAATATTTTGCATTTGGACCTAGTCAGCACATACAAGGACAGGCCTCTGGGAGAGAATACATAAACCGCCCATTAAGATACACAACCAAAAAAAAAAAAAAAAAGTGAGAAACACACAAAGCAATAATATAGGGCACAGCTAATAGCCAGGACCAGTAGTGGATGAGTGAATGTTAACAGATACTAATATAGCAATCCGTTGTGTCGTGAAGCGTGGTTTACATATTCTCTTGGCTAGCAACCTAACACTA
Organism: Polyodon spathula; assembly: GCF_017654505.1. Lineage (NCBI taxonomy): Eukaryota > Metazoa > Chordata > Actinopteri > Acipenseriformes > Polyodontidae > Polyodon > Polyodon spathula. The sequence continues at coordinate 65,985,973 of NC_054537.1, forward strand.
GCTGTTCTGACTTGCGCTGTTTTTTCTTGCTTGGTGCTACTGCCACTCGACATGATCGCCACTTCTACATTCAAAACGGAGCCTTGTGTTGATGCAAGCACATTCTGTCTCAAAGGGATTGTTGCCTGACCTTGACTGGATAGCAAATTGCCCAGCCTACTCAGCACTGATTGGCTGGGTGCTGTCAGAGCGCTACTAAACATGCTTGTGGTGAGTTTTTAATTTAATCAGAATCACACCTTCGGAGAAGCCACTCCCTGCGAGACAGACGCGATTGACTTTAACCACTGCGTTTGCGACTGCACATTGATCAGAATAGGGCCCAAGATCTTGATAAATATGGCCCATACTGTTTTATATTGCAAACATTTTCTTGAATGGATTTTTTTTGGAATGCTGGATAGAACATCTGTATGTTATTATTATTTGTTTATTTTAGCAGACTCCATTATCCAAGGCAACTTAGTGTGTGCACTATGCATTAGCTGCACAGTCACTTACCACAACGCCTCGAAAGATGGAGCACAAGGAGGTTAAGTGACTTGCTCAGGGTCACACAATGAGTCATTTGAACTGTGACAAGCCCCATTTCAGGGAAAGAGTGTGGCAGTCGTCTTATCTTACTCTGGTCTAAAAAAACTCAAAATAAGCCTTTTTATACCTAATCTGTGATTGCATTCTTCTTAAAAACAAGTTATAAAAATGTTCTCCTTGGTACCCTCCCATACCTTTTCTCTGTTGGTCAATTTTCTAAGATAAGCATACTCACAATCCGTGCATTTGACACACATCCTGCTAATAAGATATCTGCCAAATAAATTAATAATATACTGCTTGAAGAGATTACAAGACGCAGCCATTGATACAGAAAAGTACAAAACACCAACAAGACCCAAATAAGGAATGTGTCCTTGTCAGTAATGTTCTACAAGCTTGCCTTTACATTGAATTAAAGAAAATATATACAGTAGACAAAGCAAAGCAACATATAAAATAGAAAAACACCACCTCATCCTGCAACAAGAGCTTCATATCCATCTCTCTTGCTGGGTGTTCTTACTGTACTTTGGAGGCTTCCCGGTTTAAAGAAAAGTTTTTTCACCTTAATGATGTTTTTTGTAATCTGTTTTCTGATATTTTCCTTCTCATTAAATTAAGCTGCTCTCTGTGTAACCCTTGCCAAAAGGGGTTAAATAACGTAAATACAATTACAAAACAGCAAAGCCGGATTTAGAGAGTGACTTTCCTGTCTAGACATTACAAAGCAATGTAAATCTAAGATTAAGATGACATAATCTGCAGAGCATTTTGACAATCAAATCCTAAAGAAAACAAACCCTTTTTTACAGTCTTGCATGTGTCATGATAACTCTAAGCAGTTAATGAAATAAATCTGGTTCTGCTTTTTTTTTTTTTTTTTTTTTAAATAATTCATTGATAAACATTGAGGGTTCAATTTAAGCGTGTACATCTAAATGTGTACATCTAACATGTGGTTTCACAGTTATGTTTAGGCTAATACTCAATTTAGATCAGTAAATCCAGATTTTTACTGTATCTTTAGATGCCAGCTTATCATAGGTTATTACTTCTTACTGTAATCAAAGGTTTATGAAAACAATAAGACATTATTTGTCCAATACCTACACACATTCTTATTGAATTGAGTCCACAATATACTGTAAATCTATCTAGAACTCTGGCATAGACCCCAAAGTCACCGCTGTAAATAGGAGTTGTCAGTTGAATTTCACAGGAGTCAGTCACTGCCGAGATTTGAATTAGTTGACTGACAGAGAATGCAGATATCTTTCTTTAGACTGAGTGGCAGCCGATACTTGAGTGACAGTTTCTTAGTTTCAATGTCAATGTGCGCATCCTCGGGAGGCATTATCTTAAGAGACCGGGAATCCTGGGCTTTGCAGTTTGCTTTGCACCAGTGAACGTTTAGTATGTTTGATGAAGACACACATTAAAATGTGTTGTGCCTGAACTGGGGCATTTCAGAATGCAGAACTACAGGTTGAGCTATAAAAAAAAGCCCCCAGTGGTTAATATACATTAACCATCAACATCATTAAAAGTTATTTTTTTGTGTATCTTAAATACTAATAGTAAGCCATTTTAAAGTACAGCACTACCACAAGTACTGGATGCAGGAAATGGTTAAACTGTGTGCAGTGCAGCAGGCTATGATGATTCATGCAATACTGATTAAGTGATACGCAGCCTTGTCCTTGCAACCAGTAAATTACAAAATATCTCTAATGCCTGAGAGGTGAAAGTGAGCACTGTAATTCTTCACAAGTACATAGATTATTATCAATGAAATAGAGATACAATAAAGAAAAAGGTCTAAGGAATACAAATGCATTAGGGTAGATTGAGATATTCCACAAGGGACTACTCTGCTACTGGTGTAGAACAGATATTGTCGGATACCCTACTTGTGGAGTTTACCGCTCTCTAGAATGGCGTCAATAAACAAGCAGTGTACAGTAGGTACATTTTATTGTTAGGACTTAATCTTACAGTTGTTAAATGTGAAGGTTCTTAAATGAGTAAACTACAGGCACAGGACGAAAAGTCACCACATAAACAGGTGGGTTAGGAATTTTTACTGATATCGGTGAAATTTAGTCCCGTCCATTTCTTTTAATCCCAGAATGTGACAAAAGAAAGGTCAGACATTTCACATTTTTATTACATGCCAGATTTTGTGTGTTGCCCTATTGTACAGCTGTAGTGCTTGATATTAATAGACTGTAAAATTGGAAGCTTCAGAATACTATGATATAAATAATAAAACTGTATATTTGCCTGGTCAAAGATCTTGCTTTAAATGTTATAAATTAGCAAGTGCGCTCTATGGATACACTTTACCATGTTTCCCATTTTATCAGTTATCTAGTTACTGCAATGACCAGGACTATGGGATGGCAGATGAGAGCTTATGTTTTGTATTGTGAAGCTTGTTATTGTAATGGAACCACTTAAATGGCATACCTAAAACCTGATCTTAAACACCTTATCACACATAGTTTAATCATTATCAGACTAAGTCAATGTATTGGGATTGCTTTGTAGACAAAGCAGACGCTACACTTTATCTGACAAGTTATGACTGAGATAGTAGGAAGAATGCAGGAACAGCACACAGGGTGAGTCATGAACAATGCAGAATAAAACAAACAAAAAAAAAAGTACAGAACATGTCTGAATTAAACTGAATTAAGCCAAAACAAGATGAGGACTGGTGTACTGTTTTGTATTAATATAGTGCAGTGTTTATTAATTGCCCTGCATACAGCTGATTTAATTCAGTAGTTTTGCTTGTATATGGGAGGGCATTATTGTATTTTTAAATGTCTGAATATTAATCTTATGGCTTTAACCTACTTACATTATATGAATATACATGCTGTCCTTGTATTAATAGCTCTATTACTCTTATTTACATAAACCGTTATTCGAGCACAATTAAACCCACTTTACCAAACTGAATGGGTAGCAGTTTAAATTACAGTATATTGGAAAAAGGTTTCCTGCACTGTTAAATTTTACACTAGATCACTGTTTTTTGCAGACGGTGTCAGTGGTATATACAGTACGTCTTATTAAACAGGAGTTTCCATTCATTTACAGTAAATCTGGTCAGTACAGTGTGTTGACCTTTTATTGTGACACAAATGGCACGATTCACAGAATGTTTTTGTTGATGTTACTACCATTTCTGTCTTAATATCAGTGATAATAATCTTCTTCAGCAAATGATCTAACCCACAAAAATCAGTCTGCGTGGTTGAATTAGTGAAATTAACAGGTTTTCTTAAGTATTTTGTAAACACATCTGGGCCGTTCCTGTGGTAATTATATAATTTGTGCAATCCACAAAGGTGTAATACACTTGTTAGTACCTTCCCAATGGAGTGTTATTAAAATAATGAGGTATTAACCTCATTCTTACACACAGGAGTAGTTGGAAGATGTCTGCCATTCTTTGGTTACATAGAAGGTGATAGAGGGCAAAAACAAGGCAGGGGAATCCTCTTTCGCCCCATATCAGATCCCAAACAAATGTAGACGGTTTCCCAGATGACAGTTTGTTAAAAGGTTTCATCTCACACAGCAGGTAATATCAGAATTATTCAAGCATCTTAGACCAGAACTGGAATCTACTGCCAATTGGTCACACACAATATCTGTTGAGGCTCATGTTTTATCAACAAGTTTAAGTAGGTTACAGTACTACATTTTTGTGTAATTTTACAGTATTTTTAAACAACTATGTTATTTCCTATAACAATCATTATAATTATTATGAGCCATACACCAAAATACTACACATTCTTATATAAGAATATCACGTAGGAATCTTGCAGAAGGTTTCTAAACTCCATGAACCAACCCAATTTAAACGTTTGGACCTGTCAGGTAAATTGCAATGAGAGATTAAATTGGGAATGTTTGAAACAATGACCAACATATTGATGGATTTGTTGATTAGTGAAGTAGGCTACATGTGTAAAACAATATATATGATCAAATAATTAGACTACATTACGGCACCCAGTGTTTAATTTTTTACATTTTAATTTCATATGCACTAGTGTGTAAGCCCATAGGCACCAGAACAAAAACAGTTCAAACTTTGTATAAACAGGAAAGGGTGCATGTAGTTGGACTACCGACATGCAACACTGGGTTACATATTATAATCCTATTACATTCTCATATTACAAATAAGCCTCCCTCCCCCATGTATAAATATGAATTTAGGTTACAGCAATTAATAAATAAATAAAAGCAAAAGTGGGCTTGTGTGTGTGTGTGTGTGTGTGTGTGTGTGTGTGTGTGTGTGTGTGTGTGTGTGTGTGTGTGTGTGTGTATATGTATATATATATATATATATATATATATATATATATATATATATATATATATATATATATATAAAAACAAATCTGGAGATACAGTACATACCGTTATTGAATGGCCAAGAACTCAATGGTGTATCTGTTCCCCCAATTCCTTCAATGCTCTCCATGTTAATAGTCTATTAGACTATTAGTGTTAAATAAGTATGTAGAGGAAATCCACAGCCCAAGCAGATTTTTTTGCCACTGCTGATTTCTTTACTTTTTTTTTTTTTGTTTTTAACTCACAGTTATGTTTTTTTGACTGACAGCATTTATTTTCTACAATCCCGATTTCCAAATGCTATCTCTCCTTGACTGGACGTGTTTTGTTCCTTGAATTCCAAATGTCATTTTATAGTTATTAATAATCTCTTCAACTTAAAGCATTTCAGCTGAATTACAATTTATTTAAAAAATATTCAAATTCATATAATGATAATTATAATATGTGGACTACAGAGACAGAGTAATTGTGTGGTACAGTTTTCAAACCGGTTTTATCACTAGTGCCCCGCCCATGCATTTTTTTTTTCTTGGTCTGGCTTTAAAATGGTTTTAATACTTTTCACATTACTTTTGTTTGAAAGTAACTTGTATTACAACATGGATGTTAAAATTTGAATCGGGCCCAAACTCGTTCTAGGTTTGAACATTTTGTTCAATTCTGAGTGACTCTAATCCACATGTCTAGCTGCTAGCTGTCTCCGAGAGTTGACGAGAAATTAGTTTTGGTGTCTGTCTCAGAAATCCTCAGTTTCAAATGGCATAGACCATCACTTGGTTCTGAAGTCTCGAAACAGACAAGCCTAAAGTAGGAAGGAGTTTGGATATTGAGAATATCAAGCTTGTGCTAGATGCTTGAGTTAGGTGTACTGAACTAGTAATGTTAAGGAATAAGGCTCCTTTAGGAATACATTCTGTTGAATGTTTACTGATGCATAGGTCTTCATTCTTTTGCATATATTTATTTAACCTAACAATACCTAAAACTTGCATTGAGACTTTGATTACAAAAACACATTTGAATTCAAAACTAAAAGAAGCAACCTTTTTTAAAATTACACCGTTTCCGAGATATGAAATTGTATGTTCAATTGTAAGTGATGTAAAATTGGGCATACATACAGTAGAAAAAATGGTGCTAAAATCAATGGCAATAACACAACAATACGGATAGACAGTTGTCTAAAGCATCAATGAATTGACCAACAATTGGTTGAAAACCCGTGGCAATAAACTTATATAAAAGCAGCTTATGTATTTAATATTTATCTTTTGTACCAGTATAGTAGCTGTAATTAAATAGTTTTAAATTCAATTCTGTTCCGAGATCTAAAACAGTTATACAAGTAGCAAATCATTTGCTTAGTGGGCATTACAGTGGCTGAGCCATGATAATATTCCCCAAGAAGTGCTACAAGAACGCTTTATGAAAGTGCATCATGGTTTCCATTTACTGGATCTTTACAGCCATTCATTTTCAGCAAACTTAAGCCATTACCCAAGTACAGTAGATTATTCAACCACAAATGTGCAGTAGAACACAGACAGCACAGAGGGAAAGACTACAGTACTTGCAGCATACTGTATCACTGACAATTGAAAACATATAATGCATGAACATAATGCAGATTATGTATGGTACATTCCAATTATCTTTTTTCTGCATGATGAAAGATGACATGAAATTACAAACTACAGTCATTATGTTCCTTTTCTGTTAGAGTACATTCCATTGAAGGAAATAAGCAATAATAGATATTAAATAAATTCCACAGAAGACCTAAGTTATCAATGTCCAGCTATTGTTTTCAACTTTGAGTTATGAATCAGAATGTGGCATTCAGCATTCTGGATAACTAGATGCAACCTTTCATAAATTTTAAACCCTGTTTCGGGCACCTCATTGCAAAAACAAGAAAGTTAACATATTTGTATTTGTGGGACACATATAGTATGTCCCTTGTACCTTATAGGGCTAAAGCATAGTAAATAGCCAGATGATATACCGTAAACTGATAAATTAGTGTGATAACTTTTCCAAGGGACCACACATGTAAATTCACTAAAGATGAACACATTTTTTTAATCTGATCAAAGAAATACTTATGCCATGATCTTGCCACAAGACAAAACAGTCTATTTCTAAGATCTAAGGGCTTGAACAGAAGGGGGGAGATGAAGAATAGGTTTGAGTAATCCATCCTGTGTGGGGATGGACTAAGATCCATTTAGAAAAACAGAATTCTAATAGAACCAATTTTCTAGATATTTAGTTGCCAAAATATTCAGTGTAATGCACACCTTCAATGAGTCCTCCATGCATTGCTTTCTACAGATAAATCTAGCAAATGAAGGATGAGTCCATTGTACCTCCTAAGCCAGATGCAATAGCCAGCATTTTGTAAGAAAGCAAATCAAAGTCAAGACTATGGAAACTATTTGTGTCTAAACCAAATACAGCTGGCTGTGTGTTGACACATCTCCTGATGTAATCATTAACGATGGCCTGACAATTAGAACTCTCACTTTAACAATAACGACTTATGGTAAAAGCAACTTAAAAAGCCCACACTGACAAGGAAAACATCTGAAAGTTTATCCGAGTGTTCGAATGAGTTGTACTGTAATTGTACTTCCCCTGTTTGTGCAAGACTGTCAACATTCACTGTCAAAATATATCTACTCACTGCCATGTTCTTGACAGGAACTGTTTGCTGTATTCCACATTAACGTAGACAGTACAAACTTAAATAAGATGAGGGATTTTATGTTATATAATATATATAATATATATTATATTATATATATATAGAAATATATATATAATATTTGTATAGAACAGATGCATTCCTGATTGCAGTAATAACCAACAGTTATTACAAAATGTGACAGGGTTCAGAGTTGGGGATTACTGTAACAATATTACATTTAACCAAGTATATAACATGTTAAATTATTAATGGGAGTAATAATACATCTACAATAGTACACCTACATCAGTCAAAAAAAAGCCAAAAAAAAAAGAAAAATCAGTTTCTAAGCTAAGCAAATAAAATATTTAATTGATTTTCTTTTCAATAACTACCAAGACCAATTTCAGAAAGCAGCTCCCAACATGTCTTTCATACAAGCTTTACCATACAAGCTTTATTGTTTTTATCAGCCTAATTGTGCACGTGTGCACTGTGCAAACAGATTAACTGGCTTGCCTACAGGGCTTAATAAAAGGCATAACAGAGATCCCTACAGGTACAAAAACAGCTTCTTCAATAACCGTGTTAAACTATAAAACAAAAACATAAAAAGATCAGTGAGGAAATCATTAAAAAAATGTCTTTGCAAGTATCATGGCCTAACTTCTATGGTTGGAGCTATTGCCACTACTTTGAGATGACTGAGGACGAGAATATCAAAGTATAATGCACTTTCTGCCCGTGGACGAAAACATGTCATTTTGAGGAATACAAAATAACACTTGCTATTCTCTTATAAAATGCCTTTATTTAACTTCAATTGCTTTTTTTTTCACTTCTTATGTATATGTTGGAAAGATATGGATAATTATATTTCTGCAACGTGGCATCCAATACATCATTAAGAGTTGTTTGTTACAGTACACAAATTTTAAAAACCTGTTTGACACATTTCAATGGATAACATTGACGTTTCCAACATGATTAAAATTTCTTTGCTACATACAGTGCCGTGAAAAAGTATTTGCCTCCCTGTCTGATTTTCTGCATTTTTGCAGATTTTTCACATTGAATTTGTTCAGATCTTGTTGTGGGTTGTAGTAGTATATAGAGGGAGTCTTAGAGAAAAAATGACACCAAAGGTTGGTGCTTCTTTCATATTCCTCCCCGGCGCTGTGAGAGCCTGATCAATAACTAGTGGAAGCGTTTGGTTGCAGTTATTGCTGCTAAAGGTGGCGTAACCAGTTATTGAGTCTAAGGGGGAGATTACTTTTTCACACGGGGGCATTGGGTGTTGCATAACTTTCTTTAATAAATAAATGAAATAAGTATCAAAATATTGTGTTATTTGTTCATTCAGGGTCCTTTTTATCTAATATTAGATTTTGGTTGAAGATCTGATAACATTCAGTGTGAATAATATGCAAAAATGCAGAAAATCAGACAGGGAGCAAATACTTTTTCACGGTACTGTAATTAATATTACATAGTTAACTGTTAACTACATAGGCTAAAAGTGGTTTGTCTGACAATTCTTTTCAGAAATGGTTGAACAGCATGCAATTTAACAGCAGCCTAAAGCCCAGAGAAATTCAAATCTGCAACACATATTATGTTTTCAAATTTCAGTAACTAGATTATTACTGAAATGTATTTTGTTTGCTACATTCTTTTATATCTCTACTATTTTCAAATATATTTACATTATTTTTGTCAGTCTGTCAAATATCTTTCTGCTGCTTTGAAACTATTTTTTCTTTCTTTTTTTGTATTATAATTAAAACATTACTGGGAGGAATGGCAGCCAAATAAACGATTCCTTACTGTGTGAACACCATGTGGTGCCAATATCACTCAAAATGTATTTTAAAAGGGGAAATGTGAATCTGGTGAAAGGTGACGTACTGTGACTTGAATTCATGTGCCAGCAGGATTGTGAATATGTTTATTATACAATATCTAAATTACGAAAAGCTTTTGCAGAAATACTATTTACAAATACTGCATACCAGTCTATTTTGCATACCAGTCTAAGATTTTGCCAAATAACACCTTCTACTTAATGTAACCTATCCTAATAATTAAATTAGAAGAAAAATGTGATACCGTATGGCAGGGAGAAGCCACACCATGCGCAAAATTGAAGCAGCAATCGCTCTATTCACTAAGCTAATTATATGCACAAATAAAGTGAGCTAAAGGACTAATTTGCAAGTTGCCACTGCTAAGATTTCAACACACACACTTTATTATAGTATGTATAGGGTTATTAGAAAGTATGGTTACCACATCAAATACGGTGCTTTGATGTGGTAAACTTACTTATAATCACCCCATATATATATACACACACACAGTACCAGTCAAAAGTTTGAATACACTTGCTGGAAACTAGGTTTTTTTCATAATTGACAATGTTTTACGTCGTATACGTTTCTGTAAATACTTGAAAATGAAAAAAATGTTACAATGTACAAAACAAAACTTAAGGAGTATCAAAGAAATGTTCAAAAAAATTGATAACTGTCTTTACAACTTGGATTCCTCAAAATCGCCACCCTTTGCCTTAATAACAGCCTCACAAACACAAGTTTCAGCAGGAAATCACCCGACATGTCTTCCCAGTTCTTCTGCAGCAATTCCCAGAGATGTAGGGCACTTGTGGGTAGCTTTGATTTGACTCTTCTGTCCAGTTCGTCCATACAGTTCTATGGGATTGAGGTCTGGAAACTGGGCAGGCCAGGTCATTAGATTGAGTTGTCCTTCACTTTTCTTCTTCGCCAGATAGTTCTTGCACAACTTTGAGGTGTGTTTCAGGTCATTATCTTGCTGAAGAATGAAGGACTGTCCAACTAGCCATAATCCTGATAGCCATGCTGGTTGAGCTTGCCATGGACTTGGTAAAGATCACCAACTCTGTCACCAGCAAAGCAACCCCAGACCATGACACTGCCTCCTCCATGCTTGATAGTGGGAACCACACATGCCGAACTCATGCGCTCACCCTCTGCGTCTTACAAATACTCGGCGGTTGGACCCAAATATTTCAAATTTTGACTCATTGGTCCATAAGACCGACTACCACTCCTCAAACGTCCAGTTTTTTTTTTTTTTTTGGCCCAGGCAAGTCTCTTCCTCTTATTCTGCACTCTTAACAATGGTTTCTTTGCAGCAATTCTTCCAGTTAGGCCAGCTTCACGCAATCTCCTCTGAACAGTTGATGTTGAAACATCTGTACTTCTAGTAGCATTTAGCTGAGCTTGTATTTCAGGGGCAGTTAATCGCCGGTTTTGCAGAATTGTTACTGGAATGAACTTGTTCTCTGATTCTGAGGTCACCCTTGGCCTGCCTGACCTTGTTCGGTCCTCACGAGTGCCAGTTTCTTCAAGTTGTTTGATGGTCTTGGCCACAGCAGTTACAGACACTTGCAAAGTTAATGCGATTTGTCTTAAAGATTGAACTTCATTTCTTAAAGTAAATACAGACTGTCTTTATTCTTTGATTAACTGAGCGTATTTTGCCATTTTTTGCTCCCTTATATTCAGGAATGACAAACTTGTGCCTATGCTACCTATATTTACAGTAATCATGGACCCTCACCTGTTGACAATAATTGGTGACAAAAGGTTAATTAATTAGGTAACATGCTAGTTAACGCAGAGAACATCTAACAAAAACACTTTTATAACACATATAATAAAAACACTTTTATAACACATATAATGTTCTAACACTGTTTTATACACATTTCAGACTTTTAGCTGACTACGGACTGAAATCCCATTTCTTTGAAATTGACAAGATTTACATTTTCATTTTTCAATGCAATTCACTTATGATTATCAGCTTATATAAGTACATGTATCATATAATGAAGTATTAAGTGTTTATAAATAAGTTTATACAGTTAAAAGAATACATAATCATGAAAAACCTGGTTTCAAGCATGTGTACTCAAATTTTTGACTGGTACTGTGTATGTATATATATATATATATATATATATATATATATATATATATATATATATATATATATATATATATATATATATATATATATATATATATATAAGGGCGCTTGAAAGAAAAGGTAAGTATGGTTCTGAGTTTGTCACAATGACAGCGACCAGGGAGGACGGAGTGAGGAATCTAAAGTTTACAGACCAGGAGCTAAATGTATTAGCAGAAGTGGTGGTGGGGAATTATGAAAGGCTTGTTAGTGCTGAATCAGTGAGAACATTAACAATGAAACATAGAGGACAAAATAAATGCACTCTGTAGGAGGAGGCCGGGGTTCTTGTCCCAAATCACAGCGCCCTGTGAGACAGTCAAAGGTCTGATTTATTTTGTAATATTAAATGAAAAGTCAGCAAAGCACTCGCTCAGTCAATTAAAGGTTCACTATTTACATTCTCCTCCCTCACCTCTTCTCTTGACTCCCTCTGTCCCCTCCCCTCTCCTACCCTGTCTCTCCTCTGTGCTCCGCTCAGCAAGAGCCAAACTGTGCTCTGCTGAAAAGTAATGGGAGTGAACCAAACTGCCTGCTGTCCTAGACCTCTACTGCTCCCTCCTCTCCTCCTTCTCCTCTACTCTCTCTTCTGCTAAATGCTTTTTTCCAATCTATTATCCAATACTTTGCTAAAAAAACCCAGAAACTATTCTCTATCTTCTCCTCCCTCATCAATCCCCCCCTCACTCTCTCTCCTCTGGCCTCTTTCTACTCCTCTAAAATCTCTGATATCTGCAAACTCTAACACCTTAACCCCTCCCCCCCTCCCCCTCCAACCCAACACCCTCTGTCTCCCTGTGAAAAGACAATGATTCTTGGTGGTAAATCTCCCTCCGACCTGTGAGGGCGCTAAGTTACGGGAACAGAGTACTCTGGACTACTTGGCCTGACACTTCGTTCCGAGGGTTAAAAGGAAGTTACACTAACTTATTGACCCGGAAGGGAAATTATGTGGCAGCCACGGATTGGAGGAGAGGCTGCAATCGTTTACCAAGGGGTCATGAGTTACGGTATAAATAGGGGTCGAAGCGATGTTATCTGTTCCTTCATTCTGGTTATTATAAAGTGACCTGGAAGGACCCGTGTTTGTTGTGGAAATAATCATGAGTGTTTTGTTTTGTACTGCCTATTTGTTACTTGTATCACTAGACAGCTAACACATTCCGGAGCTGTCGCCAGAGGCCAGCACAAACCCAGAAGAGCCCTTCACTTGTCTCACAGTAACTTGTATTGTACCACAATCACTAATTCACACAATAAAGGGGCTTGTGTATGTGTTTTGTGTTTAATGTGGGGATACAATAACAGGACTATTATTTCGGGACTAGCTTGGGGATTAGAAGCGTAAGTAATACACGCTGCTGTATTACTTACCAGCAATATTATTTACTTTTTATTTTACTATCAGGCACTGGAAAAAATAAATAAAACAAACCTTTGCACCTGGATTACAATTATATGTCTGTTCTTTAATCACCTGCACAGTATTAACCACTCCTCTACTAACTCACCATCCTTCTCCTCCTCCTCCTCCTCTCCCCTCTCAGAGTCTGACCTCTCCTCCCTCCTCCATGGCCACAAACTCACTACGTGCACCCTGGACCCCCTCCCCACTCACCACTTTCACGCTGCTGCTCCTGCTCCACTCCGACTTCATCTCCCTCCTTCTCAACACCTCTCTCCTCATTAGCTTCTTTCCCCCTGCCTTCAAACAAGCCTCAATCACCCCCCTCCTCAAAAAACCTACCCTCGACCCCACCTCCCTCCAGAACTAACATCCTTGTCTCCCTCGTACCCTTCCTCTCTAAAACCCTCGAGCGGGCAGACACCACCAGCTCTCTACTCTCTTGTTTAACCACTCTCTGCTCATCCCTCTCCAAACTGGTTTCCGTTCTGCTCACTCCACTGAAATTGCTCTCCTGTCTGTCACTAACTCGCTAAACTCTGCCTGTGCTGCCTCTCTCTCCTCTGTCCTAATTCTCATCGATCTCTCTGCTGCCTTTGACACTGTCGATCACTCTATTCTCCTATCCTCTCTTGCTGACATGGGAATCTCTGGCACTGCTCTGGCCTGGGTCTCCTCCTACCTCTCCGACTGCACCTACCAGGTAACCTGGTGTGGCTCAACCTCCACAGCTCACCCTCACTCAACAGAAGTCCCCCAAGGCTCAGTCTTAGGTCCTCTCCTGTTCTCTCTCTACACCCGCTCCCTAGGCCCCCTCATTGCATCCTATGATTACTCATCCAGATCTTCCTCTAGATCTTCCTCTACAGGAGATGTAGTGGGGGGTGGGGTGGGGTGGGGGACCCCTGCCCCCTCCCCCTCATCCCCCCCCATCTATCTAACTCTCTGTCTACTATCTCCTCCTGGATGCATTCTCATCATCTCAAACTCAACCTCTCTAAATCTGACCTCCTTTTCTTCCCCTCCTCATATTCACTCTCCTCTGATCACTCTATCTCCATTCCTCTGGAATCTACTACGCTCTGTCTCACCACCTCAGCCAAAAACTTCAGAGTAACCCTGGACTCCTGCCTCTCCTACTATCAGCACATCTCCACTCTAGCATGCACCTGCAGTTTCTTCCTAAGTAACATACAAAGAAGCCGACCATTCCTTACCAACTGCTCCATGCAACTCCTCATCCAGGCCCTGGTACTCTACCGCCTAGACTACTGCAACTCCCTCATGGCCGGCCCCCCTGCGTCCACCGTCCGCTCCAGCTCATCCAGAACTCCACTGCTCACATGGCGTTCTCTCTGCCTCACGCTACTCCACTGCTCTGCTCACTCTACTGGCTCCCGATCACTGCTCGCATCCAGTTCAAGACTCTGGTACTCGCTTACTGATGCCATGACCAGACTGTACCCAGCTACCTCCAGACTCTCATCTCTCCCTACACCCCCAACCGACCTCTCTGCTCCACCTGCACTAGAAGACTGCCTATACCTTCTCCATGCTCCCCTGCCTCCAGAGCCTGCTTCTTCTCCACCCTCGCCCGTAGTGGTGGAACGACCGTCTTATGGATGTCAGGACTGCCCAGTCCCTGACCACCTTCCTGCATCTCCTCAAGACACGCCTCTCTAGACAACACCTGTAAAACTCAACTCTTCCCTTCTGGACAATGCAGCACTCTGCCTTTAATGCAGTTTAACTTGTACTTATCTGCTCCCTATTTTACTGTATTTAATCCTGCACGTAACAGAATATGTAGTATCTTGTATTTCACTTGCACTCGTATCTAACCTTGATGTAACTATCAGCACTGTTATCTGCTCTTGAACTGCCCCGATATCAACTCGTACTGTGTTTTGTATTTGTTCTTATTAGGACTGAAGTCACTGTATTTTGCATCTTGCTCTTAATTGTGCTGTAATTCTTGATATGTATGTTTAAAATAAATAAATAAATTAAATAATAATAATAATAATAATAATAATAATAATAATAATAATAATAATAATAATAATAATAATAATTTCAAAAGGTGTTTGGCTAAACGTCGCTTTAACATTAGATGCCATTTGATTGCTTGTATTCATGACTGCATCACATTCATTTATTGGACCTTTACAGTTTCTTTTGTAGATTTTAAAGCTATTTTAAGCAGAGCCTACTTAAATATCACACAGACATAGTGACTATATAAATATATTAACATGGTCGAAATTGTTGCACATGACATGACAGGCACCGACTTGTAGCTTAAGGGTAAGTGCTCCTGCTAGTGCACTGTTGACGGTTGTTATGCAGAATGCAGCATGCAAAAATGAGTGTACGCTCTTTCCCAGGGCTATACTGTAGCACACCACCAGATCTATCTAAATATCTGAAGAAACTTTTTAACACTCCAAAAGTACGCTCTATAACAGAGAGAGTAGCCATGTGTGCTGCATTGTACCAAATCTCTGCCTGCGTTCTGGCGTCTGACAGCAGTGTACAGCAGCCAGGGTTTGATCCATGCTGTACATTAATGGAGTGGTAATACTTCCTATTACGGAAGATATGCTCTATATCCTGGGGTGGGGACAGTGCTATGTGGGTGCAATCAGCAGCCCCCAATACATTTGGAAAGCCAGACACTGTGTATTCTACTGATGTAAGCTGCCTATGTGCTATCTTTGATAGTTCATCAAGAACCCAAAAACCAAGGCTGAAACACTTTAACATGTACCCTAGCTACAACTCTTTAAAATGTACACTGTAACATTGGAACTTGAGCTGCTATTGAAAAAATCTTTAAAAATGTAACAAACTTTTACTGGAAACAAGAGTCTTTTAAAATGGTATGTGTTAGCTGCAAAAAAAAAACAAAAAAAAAAACACAGAAACAAGCAGACAAAAGTGATTTTTTTTAAAACAACTATTTGAATGAAATATTCAACAGCATGTTCAAGTTTTGTAACCCTTTAAAATGCACGTTGGCACATTAATTACAATGAGTATGTAATTCCCATAGCCTATTTTGCTGTCCTTAATCCCAAAATATTAAACACAGGAGAAAAGTTAACTGCAAACCTGAAATGACAAAACCGAAGCTTTTGTGTTTTTCTTTATACACACTGCACATTTCTAGGAGTATACAGGCATTACCTTTTATAAAGTTTTAAAACCACATACAGTCAAATTATTTGTAAATGATATAACATAATATATCTCACTGGAGTCTAGCAACCTAAAAATTATATTAATAAAAAAAATATGGTTTGCATATCAAATACCTCCCTTGCTGTATTTTGTGATGTAATTTGCATACATTTCCACACATTAACATTATTCATTCTATATAAAAGACGCGAATGCGGTACTTTTTCCACGCGCTAGGTTGCCTGTCACTGGTTAATGAATACAGCAGGTATACAAACCACGCAGTAAACGGGCTTACTGCGTGCAAAACATGTTACTGCTGTTTAGTGTATGATGTCCAAAGTGTTAAACTAAAAATCATTATGATGCTTTAAGGACCAAAGTTTTTTGATCTGTTGTCTCCATTCTGACATAATAATATAATGTGTTATTATAATCTGGGCGACACACTGAAACAACAAAAAATCCATAATAGCTCTACATTGTTGAAAGGTAATTTTCTTGGCCTTTTAACACTAGCATCACCATAGCCGCTTTTGCAATGGCTTTTGCAATTCAAATTTAAATATCTCTGCGTATGTGAATATCTCATGCATATCCGTTCTTAAGCGTTACTAAATATTTGAATTAAATATCCATACTGTGTTTCAGCTGCAGAATCGTAAAAATGAATAAGTTATAGGCACTTGCACTCCAACCGCCAGACCCACAGTTTATGCGGCATATTGAAATCAATACAATATAGCCAACAATTTAGTCTGGGCTTTGTAATAAAATCAAACTCATTGTGAAAGAACGTATTATATACTCCTGTCGAGTACTGAAACACTAATGAAAGTCATTCTACACATCATATATTATTATTATTATTATTATTATTATTATTATTATTAGCAGTTATCTCAAAATATACACTTTGAATCACAATACAGTGTGATATAACTACGCTACTTTTTTCTCGTCTGCCTGTCCTCTGAATAGAGTTACCACCAACAGCTCAAGACGTGCGAGCCTCCCTGCACTCCACTACACTCCTCAGGCAGAACGACTGTGCCACCCTGAGTGTGTACAGGTGTTAAAAAAAAAAAAAAAGGTAAAATAAATAAATACATAAGTGCTTATTCTAAGCTCTCTGCACAAATCAGTGACCATCGGGACTGTTGCATTTTACAAAGCCAAGTAGTACGGTGTGGATATACCGGATCAAATGGCAAGGCTGTATTCTGTCAACGGTGGTACTCACAGGTGATCTGAAGCTGTTTTTTTATAATGTTTTGACCCTGGCAGCCATCAACGCTTTGGTTTTGTACAAGGAATGCGGCGGTTGTATGTAGTTAAAAGAGTAAGTAATGGGGTTCTGAAAAATATAGCGTCACTTTAAAGTACCTGTAATTTTTCATTTCATTGTTAATACCTCTACAACTTTTTACACCTACAATTTAATGTCTCTTTCAAAGCTCTTTTCAAATGCCACTTTAGTGCAATGACAGTGTAAGGAGTATTGCCCACATTGTCAAACACGTAACACAGCAATAATAATCCATGATATGCTACGCAACAGAAAAGACAGAGAATGTATGTGTTTTTTTTTTTGTTGATCTTGTTTTTTTATTTTTTTAAATCACTATCCCTGCAGTGATTTAGAGGACAGATCTTAAACCCCAGTGCACTATAGTGGCCATTATGAAAATAAAGCTTTGAAACCGATTATAAAGTTATAAGTGTAAATAAATGTCAGGATGTTAACAATGAAAATAAAAATTACAGGTGCATTATTTAAACAGTTGTAGTAATACATGAGGAATTATAAGGCTATATTTTCAGAACCCCGCATTTAAGGTTACCAAAGTTTATTAACATCTCATCTTTTAAAGAAGATTATGATTGTTTTCATATTTGTATTTACCTGTCACGGGCCATTATTACAAAGGGTTGGAGCCAAAGTCATTATTGTTTTCAGAAAACATCTCAATCTAATCTGGCTGTATGAAAAAAATATGACCATCCATCCAGGCTGAGTATCCATCTTAGACATACCTGGAGAATTAAGTCAATAAAACCTTTTGAATTATATCAAAAATAAATACATTGTACTGTTAAGACAGGAATTTATTTTAACATTGTTGAGAGATTATCAGTAAAGTAGAAGCCCACAATTACGAACACATAGGATATGGAGGATGTTCATAAGACTGAAATGTCTGTAATTCCAAATGAATTAATGCAGTGCTGTCCAATGGATAGCTCCACAATATAGATATTTTGATTTAGAGGTAAAGTATCCCATACAAGGCTATTAATGGGTTTCAAAAAACTACAAATGCAGATCTGTAGTCTTTGGTAGACATAGAGTCAAAATTCAGTCTTGTTAAACCTTACCTAAATTTTGTAACTATTTTGAAAATGTTTTTTTCTATTTTTCAGTCAGCTAGTTAGTTTTAATGCACCATAAAACCTGGCAACTGTGGTCCCTTGAGTCGACTAGGCGGTTTTTAAATTCAGTTAATTGAGCATTCTACGTGAGTAGCCTAAATCTGTCATTTTGGACATATAGCCACTGGTTTGTGGGCCAAAATCTGAAAGGTTCTTAGAGTACGGCAAGCACACCTCAATAATGATAACTGCGGCGACTATTCTCAGGAACTAAACCGGAAACAATACAACATAACATGGCACTACAGTGCATATGCGGCTAAAAATGTGCTTGTGCAAACGTAAATTTTAAATTTTGGCGCAAGTGTGCCACTAGAAACTCCTAAAGGTGGACTATAAAAAATAAACATGATTTTTTTTAGCTGATAGTATAAAACATTAAAAAAAATCTCTGATATCTGCAAACTCTAACACCTTAACCCCTCCCCCCCCCCCCCCCCCTCCCCCACTCCAACCCACACACAACACCCTCTGTCTCCCTGTGAAAAGACAATGATTCTTGGTGGTAAATCTCCTTCCTGACGTGTGAGGGCGCTAAGTTACGGGAACAGAGTACTCTGGACTACTTGGCCTGCCACATCGTTCCGAGGGTTAAAAGGAAGTTACACTAACTTATTGACCCGGAAGGGAAATTATGTGGCAGCCACGGATTGGAGGAGAGGCTGCAATCGTTTACCAAGGGGTCATGAGTTACGGTATAAATAGGGGTCGAAGCGATGTTATCTGTTCCTTCATTCTGGTTATTATAAAGTGACCTGGAAGGACCCGTGTTTGTTGTGGAAATAATCATGAGTGTTTTGTTTTGTACTGCCTATTTGTTACTTGTATCACTAGACAGCTAACACATTCCGGAGCTGTCGCCAGAGGCCAGCACAAACCCAGAAGAGCCCTTCACTTGTCTCACAGTAACTTGTATTGTACCACAATCACTAATTCACACAATAAAGGGGCTTGTGTATGTGTTTTGTGTTTAATGTGGGGATACAATAACAGGACTATTATTTCGGGACTAGCCACTGGTTTGTGGGATAGTATAAAACATTAAAAAAAAAAAAAAAAAAAAAACACAGTTCTAACTTTCATAGCTCAATCATAATGTACTCTGGGAATGTAATTTATTGGTGTCCACTGCCCACTGCTAATCACACAATTAAAACACAAAACATTCTATAACCCGCCAATTTTAAATTATTTTCAGGTAATTGGAGAAGTTTCAAAAGAAAACCGCAATGAACAAAATTCAGATATATATCGATGTCTTTACAAGAAATGAGCAATGAAGTATTATTATTTATTATTATTATTATTATTATTATTACAATGTTTTCAGTACTGAAAAAAGGTTACACAAGTCTACAGATCTGAAGTGACTACATGTATGTGTACTATATATAGATGTACAGCATGCACTTAAAACATTAATATATGTCTTTTTTTTTTAAATCATTACCTGAAAAAGATCCGTGTACTTGGGTATTTTTGACCGCAGGTACCTAGTTCTGGATTTTCTACCCATGCCGACCTCTAGTATGTATGTATGTATGACAAATACATAAAAACTTATTTTTTTTAACTGAAAATTATTATTAAAATTTATGTACCAGTGTGTGTATAAAGTTTAATAATCATGCTGAAGATTATTTAAGGATTAATAGTGAGGTGAATTTAATTAAATGAGCCATTATATTTATGGGTATCTGAGATTCTCAATTTATTTAAGACTAATACAATTATATAATTGTATCACTGGTCACAGCCATTGCTATCAGCAACCATTTGATTTATGGCAGTGAAATACTAGGATTATGAGCAACTAACCACAGATAGTGAGTAATATATCTGCCGTCCATGGTACTCTATTTCCCTCGACAAATTTGTAGTAATGACACAGTCTATAAAATAAAGTAATGTCATTGAGAGTGGCTGCTGTGTGGGAGAATTTCACCAAACAGAAGTTAATAAAGAGCTGTGGTAATTGAAGATTTGAATCACTTAAATCACTTAAAGACATAATAAAATTATTAGATTATATATTTTAAGATAATGAAATCATGCACATTGCATAGATTGCTTAACAACAAAAGAACAACTGACCAAGGAAGTAAGTAGTTAGTTTCATCATCACTACCCTTTATATATATATATATATATATATATATATATATATATATATATATATAATATATATATATATAGAACACAGCAAGAAAAAGCACATTCAAGGTAAATGTGCTTATTGATAAGAAACTCCGGGCTGTATTTTCATAGTGTTTACTCCCGTTTTTAATTGACTCCTATTTTTTTGGGAAAATAAAAATTGCTGCTGATTTTATATAACTAGAACCAAGTAACAGGGTTCCGAAAAATAGCGTTATACATCCTCACGTGTTGCTACAGCTGTTTAAAAAACATACCTGTCATTTTTATTTTCATTGTTAACATCCTTTTTACACTTCTATCTCTATTTCAAAGCTATTTTCAAAATGGCTGGTATAGTGCTCTGTGGTTTGACATCTATCCTCTAAATTAGTGGATCTCAAGCCCGGTCCTGAGGACCCACTGTGTCTGCTGGTTTTCATTCCAACTGAGCTCTCAATTACTTAACTAGACACTTAATTGAACTAATCATTTACTTAATTAGGCCTTTTTAATTGTTTTCAGCTCTTAAACTGTTTAAATTTAGCTATAATATTTTATAAGTAACTTAAACTCTGAAAACGTTTAAGAGCTGAAAACAGTTAAAAAGGTCTAATTAAGCAAATAATTAGGTCAATTAAGGGTTTAGTTAAGTAATTGAGAGCTCAGTTGGCATGAATCACTGCAGGAAGAGCGATGATTTAAAAAAAAATAAAAAGAAAAAAGAAACATAACACATGCTTTGGCTTTTCTGTTCCAAACCACATCATGGATCGTTATTGCTGGGCTACCTGTTTGACAATGTAGGCAATAATCCTTACATCATCAGTGCCCTAGAGCAGCCATTTTGAAAAGAGCTTTGAAACAGAGTTTAAAGTTATGTGTAAAAAGTTGTGAGGATGTTAACAATAAAAAATAAAAAAAAAATAAAAAAAATACAGGTATGTTATTTAAACAGTTGTACCTGCACGTGTGGATGTATAATGCTATATTACAGGTGTGTTATTTAAACAGTTGTAGCAGCATGTGGGGATGTATAACACTACATTTTTTCAGAACCCCGCTACTCTAAGGATTACAATTCATGGCCTTATAAACAAACCTGTTTGCTTCTCTGCTTTATATTACTTAATATGGAATTTTACGACTGGAGTAAACGCTTTGAAAACATGGCCCTCTGTGTCTACACAGCGTGAAATTTCTCAAATATAAACTAATGCTAATGCAGTGGAAGTCTGAGTGTGCAAAGCAAGACAGTACATGGCAAGCTTCCAACAACTGGCACATAACCTGGCACTCATGCTGAGCGACATTAAGACATGAACATCTCTTCACTGCTGCTGGCTGCTTGTGGTTGTTTGTGGGAGATGGTTTAGATTAATAAAAAAACAAAACATTGCCAATTTAGTGGGCCTTACTCTACATTTTTGACATATAATCATCAGAGATACAAGCTAAAACAGCTAACTCCTATGAAAGAAGAGTACCATGTTGAGGATTCATACACATTATTACATTGGTCTCCTTTACTAAATTAACTCATTGATCTACAAGAAATTCTCTCCTTAGCTGACACACATAATTTTCAATTTCTGTTGCGTTCCTCAACTTTGTCTGCATATATACTGATAAGTATTTTTTATAAAGAGGAAAGTTGTACAGTCAAAATACACTGTTGTTAACTGTACAGACTCAATGGACTATGCACTTTACTGGCTATTCTGTGTGCACAAATGGCATATAAATGGCAGGTTACCACATATCCCTGCTTTTATAGAATGCAGTGTAATAATACACACAAATTAGGCTGTTTATTTGAATACTCATTCACAGTTACTCGTGTAAAAAATGAAATCTGAATATAAAAAAAAAAAAAAAAAAAAACACATAATGGGGCAGATTTTCAAAATGTTTACTTCTGTCTTCAATTAACTTATTTTCTGAAAGAGTAAAATTCACATTAATGTTACAAAACAAACAACTTGAGATTGCTTAAGAGACAATTACAACCTGTGAATGATTTAAATATCCCTACAGTCTTGATTATTAATGTAGGGCCCTTTGTGTACTAAGGTTATGGAAATAAAACATCTACTGTTACAGCGCATATGAGTCTCTGGTGTATTTATACTCCTACAAACCTGATTTAGATCAGAATGGGACAAAAGTGGCCTGGCCTGTCCAAGTATTTGGTGCAATCATGAACCCCTTGAATTATATTACTCTTTACTCCATTCAAAATAGGTAATCAGTAAAAGCACTGTACCCTGCATGTGAACACACACACTCACACCGAGGGCAATTTAGAGTGACCAAGCAACCTGAACAGCATGTCTTTGGACTGTGGGAAGAAACCAAAGTACCCAGAAAAAAAAACACAGGGAGAACATGCAAACTCCACACAGACAGACCCCCTAGGCCAGATTTGAACCGAGGACCCTGGGGGTGTGAGGCAGCAGAGCTAACCACTACGCCACCGTGCTGCCCAAAAAGAAAACTCTATACCAGGAAATTATGGTAGGAATGAGAACAATGATGGTTTGATAAAACATTTTAAAAAATTGAAAAAAAGAAAACTAAATTTTTTTGCTAAGAATGTACTGCTGTTATGTTAAAACTACACACTGGAGCCGCAAGGCTAACCTGATCGTTAATTTTTCAAACATGACAACACAACTAAATTGTACTTAAAATCAAACCAAGGACTTTTTGGCAGGCAGGTATGTACAGTGGTTTGCAGAAGTATTCACCCCCAGCAAAGTTTTCACATTTTGTTGAGTGTACTCCATGACGCTTTCAAATTAGACTTTACATGTAGAATGTACACAAATTACTCCACGTTGATCAAGTTAAAAAATAAGTAAGATTTACAGAGAAAAACAGATTAATCTCAGTTGCCCTAAATTAGCTCAGGTGCAAATGATTTGTTTGAAAGGTCATAAAATGGTTTCAGCCTGTGTGTACTCAAAGTGGTTTAACTTGCAGATAATTTCCCTCAGGTATATAATGAATTTCATGAATTCTCACATAGTGATCTAACAAACCATGAAAACCAAGGAGCTTTCAAAACAAGTCAGGGATAAAGTGGTAGAGAGACAAAGAGCAAGAGAAGGGTATAAGAAAATTTCAAAAAAGGTGCTGATTATCCCTCTCAGCACAGTGAAGTCCATCATTTGAAGTAGAAGATGCAATACCACCTGGACACTATCCAGGTCAGGCCGCCCTCCCAAACTGAGCAGCCGGGCAAGCAGGAAACTGGTTTGGGATATCACTCTGAAGCCAACAATGACCTTGAGAGATCTGCAAAGTTCTGTTCAAAGTTATCGGGAACTTCTCTTCAGTAGGGACTGGGACGCTTGTCAGGATAGAAGGGAGAATGGATGGTGCAATGTACAGGTGAATTCTTGAGGAGAACCTATTTGAGTCAGCCAAGACTCTGACACTGGGGAGGAAATTCACATTTCAGCAGTACAATGACTCGAAGCACAAAGCCAAAGCCACACTGGAGTGGTTGAACAAGAAGAGAATTAATGTTCTTGAGTGGTCCAGTCAAAGTCCTGACTTGCATCCAATCGAAAATTGAAAAGTGTTGAATTTAAATCAAGGGAAGTAATGTTAAAACTGTACAATGCACTAGTAAGACCTCATCTTGAATATTGTGTGCAGTTCTGGTCACCTTGCTATAAAAAAGATATTGCTGCTCTAGAAAGAGTGCAAAGAAGAGCGACCAGAATTATTCCGGGCTTAAAAGGCATGTCATATGCAGACAGGCTAAAAGAATTGAATCTGTTCAGTCTTGAACAAAGAAGACTACGTGGCGACCTAATTCAAGCATTCAAAATTCTAAAAGGTATTGACAGTGTCGACCCAAGGGACTTTTTCAGCCTGAAAAAAGAAACAAGGACCAGGGGTCACAAATGGAGATTAGACAAAGGGGCATTCAGAACAGAAAATAGGAGACACTTTTTTACACAGAGAATTGTGAGGGTCTGGAATCAACTCCCCAGTAATGTTGTTGAAGCTGACACCCTGGGATCCTTCAAGAAGCTGCTTGATGAGATTTTGGGATCAATAAGCTACTAACAACCAAACGAGCAAGATGGGTCGAATGGCCTCCTCTCGTTTGTAAACTTTCTTATGTTCTTATGTTCTTATGAAAATGTATGGCAAGGCTTGAAGATTGCAGTCCACCAACGATCCCCAACAAACTTATCAGAACTGGAGCAATTTTCCCGTGAAGAATAGGCAAAAATGTCACCCTCCTACCATGCAATGTTAGTAGAGACCTATCCAAAAAGACTCATAGCAGTTATTGCTGAAAAAGGTGCTTCTACCAAGTACTGACTTAGGGGCTGAATACTTATGCAACCAGTAAATTTCATTTTGTACATTTTCTTTGCAAGTTTTGCTGACATTTAACCTCCTCCTCATATAACAGTGTTCAGTTTAACCACTAAAGCTTTGAATAAAAAAAATTTTGTTTGAAAAACTGTGCATAGATTATTTGTAATTCAACAAAATGTGACATTATTGGTAGGGGATGAATACTTTTGCAAACCACTGTAAGTAACCTGATCATAAAAATAAGTGATTTGTTATTTTAAAATACAACACATTTGTAAGTACTATGAACAATTAGAATACTGCCAAACATTACTGTCAGTGTGTCCCAGATGTGCTCTATAAGGTTTAGGTCAGGGGAGATTGAAGGCCAAGGTAAACAATTGATTTGGTGCAGCTGGAGGAAATCAGTCAACACCCGAGCCCAATGTGTTCTACCATTATCGTCCATGAGGATGAAACCATGTTCATGCCGCTGCGCAAATGGGACAACTACTGGTCTGACATTGTCAAGGCAGGCCTGTCCTGTGCCTGTCCCTTCCAGGGCATGCAGCTTAGTTTCACCGGTTGTGGTGATCCCAGCCCAAACCATAAATGACCCTCCTCCATACCTCCTTTGGCATACCATTTTGCAGTCAATGTAATGTTTCCAAGAAGAAACTGATTCACCAGACCACAAGACATTGGCCCAATTTGCTACTGTCTACCCTTGATGGTTGAGCCTGATGTTGGTGACTCGTCAAAGGAATGTAGGGGCGTGTAGACAATTTCTGATTTCTAGTGTGATTACTCAGGGCTAGATTGACAAGTCTTCTATCCTGTCTGCCATTGATCACTTTTGGCTGTCCACTTCGAGGTCTGTTGAATGTCCGACTGTCTGTACTTCTCCCACAACTGCTAACCATAGACTGCGCAATGCTCAACGTCTGTGCTACAACAGCTTGCTTAGTGCCAGTTTCTAACATGGTGACCACTACAATGGCACAACATTCAATAATCTGCACAGGAAAATGCAATTCTGCCTCAGGGGTCTTCACTTGACAGTGATTGGGAACATGTAGCAAGGGCAATACAGAAACTGCTGGGTTTTTTTTTTTTTTGTTGTTTTTATTTGACTATCGAGAACTTTAACTTTTTGAGAGCAGTGTAATTTCTACCACTTTTATAAAGCAGTTAACTGGCTATGCCTACAGTAACTGACAAATGTTAGATATTTTCCTCAGGGTAAATTCCATTAAAAAAAAGTTAAAAAGTCAAACCAAACATTATCAACCAATCTAGCACTCACTTGAAAGCAATTTGAAATCTGTTATTTCCCATCAGTTGCAGAAAGAGATCAAACCACTTTCAACTGGGTCTTGGTAAGCCCCAGTTAGGATTGCGGACTGGCAGAACTTACCATATTGCATTGATTGTTACTGAAAATGCGTCCACTGCAAAGGATGCACAAGTCCTAGGACAGCAGAAGAAAAAACATCTAGGCTGAACAGAGGGCATTGAATGATAACATAAGGAAATATTACAGTAAAGTGCATTTACTTAGACATGCCAATTACACAAAAAAGTTAAACATATACCGGAATCCACTCCTTTAAAATAGATAATAGATAAAGCAACATTAGTTAGATAAAGCAACATTAGATTTTATATCTATTATGGGCAAACCCCGAAATGCGGGCAATTCGCGGATTGCCCGCTGGCTTTGGACAAAGCGCGAAATAAAAATTAAAATAGCTTATTTCGGGCTCTGACCGGGCAAACTGCGGTCTGTCCACTGCTTCTCGGGCAGTCTAAATCGTTCCCTCTGTTCTTTCATTCTTGTTCTGAGTGACAGACAGACCTTCCCTCTGTTCTTTCACTACTCTCTGAGGGACAGGCAGACCTGCCTAACCTCCGGATTTTCCCTTCAGTCTCAGGGTCGGTTTGGGTTCTGTCGTGAAGTCTCCGGGTGTTTGGGGATTTGCCGCTGAACAAAACAAAATCCCAACCTTAGGTGCTTAAATATAATGACCAAGTCCCTCCCCTTGGTGCTATAAATGGTTGTTTCAAGTTCTATTATAAAAAGGACAGTATTTTTAATTAAGGAGTTGTATTTAGCTGTCTAATCAGAGAGATGGATGCAGTTACTGGGTGAAACATCAATGATTAGCGAGCGTTCTCAGCGGAGTGACTGAGAGTATACGTTAATTATGTAATAATATGTTTTAATAATATGTTTCAAATAAATTAGTCTTACATATCTTATTAATTATTTTATATAGTCAACATAAATACTTTTTTTTTCTGAAACCGGCCTTCCTGTGGAATTTTTGTGAGTGCGTGAGTGAGTGACTGACTGACTACGCTACTCAGGTAGGCAGGTCAAACAAGCAGTTTAATCATAGCTCTGTCTCTGTCCCCTGAAAACATAAACTGAAAGGTCTTTGAGATTCATTTTGGACTTTGACCGGGCAATTCGCAAATCGCCTAGGCAACCTGCGAATTGCCCAGTTTCGGGGTCTACTATCTATGGTTCAGGGTTTCTTTCTGTAGCTTTGTTACAGTACATAGAAAATACTTATGAGTGTTAATTTCTGACCATAACCATCATGATATACTAGAGAACACTGGGATACGTAAAGGACATGAAAATAGGTTAACAAAGTTTAAAGTTGTATTGCTAAATGTAGTTCATAATGCAAAAACTAATATGGTTTCTAATATCGCTTTTTTTTTTTTTTACTGAACCTATATTCCTGCAATTGCTTATTTTCTTCAGATATTATGATATGTTTTCAGGAATCTGAACTCCCAGTTTCCAAGAGAGCTCGACAGCTCACTGATTCTATATCACACTACCCTTCAATTAACACACAGCTAAAGCAATGTGTTTCACATCCTCGTTTTCCTTTATTTAGACTCACGGCAACAAATAGAAAATCAGCCCTGAGTATTTTATGAACCCCTACAAAGAACAAAAAAACTAAGACGGTGCAAACTGGATCAGAATCACAGAATGTACAGTACCTCACAATTCTATTTGAACAATCGTCATTTTACAACAGTTCTACAATATATACTGCTGGGTGGAAATGCATGATTTAAATGAATAGGAAATATCAGCATCTCTGGAACATAAAGCCACAGTACACAAGTGGTTTATACTTTTCACTTAGCAGGGTCTTTTCAATTAACATCCACAAACCTTCCCACTATCTACTGTTGAGGACCCACCAGCAGTAGACCCCCACCCTAACAGAGAGATAGCTATGGTACAAGGGGATACGGATGAATTTCTCTCATGGGCTGTCCTGAATCCTAAATCTAAGCTAAAAAAATGTATTAAAGTAAAAAAAAAAAGTATTGTTGGGAATTGTGATTTGTATTGTACAGTGTTTATTCGTTAAACATTGCTGATTCATTAGCAGTCAAACTCATGGTGTCTGTAGACCTTAAGGTAAATAATAAATGCCATGCTGGCATATCAATCACATAGCCTGTGCAGGCAAAAATTAACATTGTACATTAATTAAGAGGTACGAGAATTGGTTTGAAAATGCTACATCTGAATAAAGAAAAGCAAACAGGAGCAATACAGAAAAGTATTGCAATGTTACGTCCACTTTATTAAACTATCTGTTAAATTTTGCAGATGGAAATAAAGTAGAACGTAGAAAGCCAAAATGTTAATCATACTCCTTTTAGGTGGATATACACTGCCACACTGAATAAAAAAGAAAGGACATAATTAAGAAAGATGACTGCAAATACTTGAGGAAAAGAAACAGCTCATTCATTAGATTTGTTTGTTGCTGGTAATAATCAACCCTCATATGCACTCCAACATGAATTGAAATAAATAAATCAACTTTTCAATTACTGCATTTTAAAAATCAGTCACATTTTTTTTTTTTGTTTCAGGGGGAGGAAGAGGGTTTGCATGACCTATTAATGGCACAGGTAACTAATAACAAAATAAAATTGTATTCAATGACAAATTTGTCAAATAGATCAATAACTAATAACATATTTGAAAGCACACACTTTAATACATTTTGCATTTGCACTCAAATCCAGACATTGTATCAGAAAAGGAGTGAGATTAAAATATATAGTAATGTATGCTGACCGTGTTACACTTACATTACATGTTATATTATGCTTAACCACTTAACAGTGAAATGTTCTGCATTTCATTCATTTGAGTTGGGGAGATGCCCACCTCCTGAAGGACAAACACTCCTCTCATCTTTAGTAAATGCCTGCCATTTATTTTCTGTAGTTAATCAATGACCGAGGCCTTGTGCACTATATTAATCAATGACCACAGCTCTGTAATCTGGGGGTGGGTCATTCATTCTGAGAGGGTTGACGTCACTCACCCACCAAGAGGAGCTTACGGTAAATACCTTCTTACCAAAGTTTCTCTAGCCACATCCTGTCGTGAGACCTTGGTTATATTGTAAAACCAATGGCCTGTTACTTTCTATATCATTTTAATATTTTCTTCACACAAGCACACAACATATTTTCACTTTCCAGAAGAACTATATTTTGCCAGAGTTTCTTGACAAACCTAACTCATTTTTCTGTATTTCAGCTATTTAATGATATGCAGCTATTTCAAATACATTACTAAATTACATCTCCATCCTAGACTAGAGTTGGAGCTGCAACCCACAATGAACCAGGAAGCAGCAGCAACTTTGTGTATAGTGTTGTCTTTGTAATATCAGCATATTCCAAACTGGAGTATAAAAAACAAGCAAAGGACCTTCAACCCAAGAAAAATATGTATTTTTAAAAAGTTTTAAAATTTCAAGACTGTACTTTTCTGACAGATGGTGAATAATATTTGAGCCAGCATTTTGGCAAACATTTTATATTAAATATATTCATGCTTTCTGTCCAGGAGGAGAGTAGTTCCACTGATCTCTCATCTTTTTGCTAAATACTTTCCATCACAGGCAAAATTGAACATTAGCAAACCAGCAGGCTGCCCTTCATGCTGCTTTATGATGTTAGGCTTGGCTTGAAATTAAACAAGGATAGGAACATACTGTACTGTACACCCACCACCAAAGCCTGCAAATATACATCTTGAGCCAGCAGTACCACAAAAAAGTAGAAGGCAATTGAAAATATATATGCCCTTAGAGCAAAATCAAATAATCATGATCCAACTCCAACAGCTATTATACATTTTTCTGATAGGGTTAAAATGAGTAGCATACAGTTTGTAGGCCTATACTTAACAAAATATGCTATATTTATTTATTTACATTTTTATAGAGCCTTTAGGCAAGGCACTTACAAGTTTAAACAAAACGGTACAATCAAGAACAATGGGTGAAAAATAATGTAATTATATTGGGCTAGGGTGGGGAGATACGGACCAGTTGCTTAAATGAAAGGAAAGGGCCACAGGCTAGGTCAGGGCCAGGAAAGCAGGGTCATAACAGGAAGTCAGGGGCCAGAAGTATCAATAGGATGGGCTAGGGAGAAGAAATGCTTTTTGAGAAAGGAGCGAAAAACTACGTAGTGTGGGTAACTGTTTTATGATAAGTGGGACAGAGGGGGACAATAGGGATTGGGAGCATAAGGGACGTAGGGGGACATAGTAGGTGATCAGTGCAGCCAGATAAGGTGGGGCAAGACCATGGAGAGATTTATACACAAGGATAAGGAATCTGAACAGTCAGTGTTAATAGACAGAGCCAATGTAGCTGGAGAAGAAGAGGGGAGGTGTGGAAGGAGTGGGGGAGGTTGAATATGACACGGGCAGAGGCGTTTTGAATTTGCTGTAATGGTGTAAAAGCATAAAAGGGGGGGCCAAGGAGAAGGCAGTTGCAGTAGTTGAGGCAGGTGAAAATGAGAGAGTGGACCAGGAGTTCAGTAGCAGAAAAGGAAATGGAGGGGCGTATTTTGTGGATGTTGAATAGGTGGAAATGGCAGGTGCGTGTTATGGCCGAGAGGGTGGAAGTGAAGATGATGACGCGGTTACGAGCAGAGGGATGGACTGAGGGACAAGGGAAGGAATGAGATGGTGGGACAGGGTGGGGTTAAGGAGGAGAAAGGGAAGAAAAGGATTTCAGTTTTTGATGGATTGATGAGGAGGGATCAGAGTGCCATCCAAAATTGGATAGCAACCAAGCAAGCTGATATAAGGGCGGCAAGGTCAGGGGTAAAGGAAAGCTCAAAGAAAATTTGAGTGTCATCAGCAAAGAAATGATGTGGGATGTTAAATAAGGAACTAAGAGCTTCAAGGGGTGAGGTATCCAAGGACAGAGCCGAGAAATGTGGTTTCTTTCAGTTACACCAGGCAAGCCACACACAACATTTTTCATCCAAGTCATGTCAGAAATACTGTCAAAATATAGATAAGATATACTTCCAATTTTGTTGTACATTTTTGTGGCAAGACATTTACAAGATATCATGAATGTAGGCCTTTTGTTACTTATTTGTATTTAGATCTGAGTGCACACACTACAAAAATGACAACAGTAACTTGGCTCTATTCAGCAGTTTAACATAATTAGATGTTAAATATACTAACCAGGTCTGCGTTCTCTTGAAACTATTTGAATAATAAATACAACCAACAGTGACTTAAGTGGAATGTAAAGGCAGTGCCTGTTATGATAAAAAGAAGCAAGGTACATTGGGAACTTCTCTTTGCTGACTGGCAATGGGATGTGTGAAGTTCACACAGCACAGTTAGAAGGTAGAATTATCTGTATGCATTCTGGTGGTCTCATCCTAATTTCCTAAAATTTGTAAGTGGACCGGCAGTGTAATGGCTTGCAAATGATTGATACCAATCTCAGACAGTAATCACCTCTAGAAAATCTAGCCCAGGGCTTCCCAACCCTGGTCCTGAGGACCCCATGTGGCTTCTGGTTTTCATTCCAATTGAGCTCTCAATTACTTAACTAGACCCTTAATTGAATTAATCATTTACTTAACTAGAGCTTTTTAATTGCTCTTAGCCCCTACAAAGTTGCAGAGTTCAAGTTACTTATAAAATGTTATACCTAACTTGAAATCTGTAACTGTTTAAGAGTGAAACAAGTAAAACAGGCCTACTTAAGCAAATTATTAATTTAAGTAAGGGTTTAGTTAAGTAATTGAGAGCTTAGAATGAAAACCAGAAGACATATGGGGTCCCTAGGACCAGGTATGGGAAGTTCTGGTCTAGACCAATGGAACTCATGTGTGCCTCTTTTAGTCCATTCTAAATCAGTGCATTATTACAATCAGGTCCATAATAGCTTAATTAAACTCCTATTCTCAATTAAAAAAAATAAATAAATTGGAGCAAAGCTCTGGATTGCTCAATTCAATAATTAAGGTCATTGCTGTGACAAGATCCTAAACTGTTTAGTCTGTCCCCCCCTTGTTCACAGCCTTTATCTCTACTACAGCATGAATATTGGTTAACCACATAAACACAGCAGAAACTGGGTGCTTGCCAATTCTTCTTATTAATAGCTTTATTAGTTGTACTGTATATTAATCTTGTCTTGTGTTTACAGTAGCATTTTCTATTATACCTAATGATTGTCGGTAACAGTGCCCCACTAATTATACGAAAATAAATCTGAAATAAAAACTTATTATAAGAAATCAAACTCCAATTCTAGAAACAAACAGGATACTGAATTACTGAATGTATGAATATTGTCCTCCTCAAGGGAACATACAGGAAATACACAAGAAAATCAGATATCTTTCTAGGGTTTGTATTAATGTTCTAAACTATCATTATTTAGATATAACCATGCTTTAACTGAATGGTATCAAAGTTGATGATAGGATTTACCGTGGTATTCTAAAACCAGGTCTTTACCAGCATGTTAGAATTTACCACAAAACTAATAAAAACATAATAATACAGTTCAGATCTCTTTCTGATGGCTCTTTCTGATGGTTACTCTTCTGGTACCACCCGAAATTGACAGATTAAACAAAATAAAAATAAAATAGCATAAAGTGCCATATCATGGATGAACTGTATAAAAATGAAGTATGTTTTGTAACTAAAAAAATAACTATGAATGCATTCCTCCCATTAAGATTAGAGCTTACATTCTTTAGTTTTTATTTTGGATGTGGCCGAGGTGTGCTTTTTCTGCTTTTTATTATTATTGATCATAATTGGTTATATTCGAGGATAGAAAATAAACACTGCTCAAATATACTGTATTTCAGTTTCTAACATACATACATAATACGTTTGTAAAGGTGGGCTTACATAATAATAAAAAGGCTACATTACCATAAAGAAGTGCAGATGTCCACCTTGGATTGAGGAAAGAAAACCCAGGTCCCATTGCAAAGTGAAGCAGTGTAAGAAGATCCCATGGATGTAAACTATCTATATCTGTGTAACTTTTCTTAACAAGTAAACATCAAAAGCCAGTTGATGAAAAATAATGAAAAACATCATCCAACATTGTTGGAATCCAAACAGTCAGCATACAATGTAAAAATGAAACAGATTTGGGGGATTTCATATTCATATTATATTCAGTCATTCAGAAAGCATATCATGGCGTACCTTTTCAGTGAGGTCGCAAACTGTTGAAAACACACATATCGGAAAAGTAATGTTCCACATTGGTACTTGCAACAGGCAGTGCCAGCAACATCAATGAATGCCCTCTCCAATATGCCATTGCAGTAACTGCTTTATTTGTAGGAGATGGACTCAGCATGTATTCCCCAAACTCTTTTTGCATTGGCTCTTGATCATCTTCAAGGTGTAAAACAGTAATAAATAAATAAATAATAAATACATAAATAACAATAATAATAATAATAATAATAATAATAATAATAATAATAATAATAATAATAATAATAATAATCAAAACTTTGCTAAAATTGCTCCTTGCATACAAGGTCAATGAGCTGCACTTGAACCCCAAACTAATCTTCCTTCTGGAATTGTAATGTGTCATCTAAGCACTGTGTTGCGGCCTGCCACTTTGTAAATAGGCTAGAACTGAAAAAAAACTTTGAAAGTTGCTTCCAGTATTTCTGTACCCGGAATGACTTTTAAGTCCCATACTTGGAAAAGTCATTTTTACATTCTGACACCAAGGATGCACCAAACCCTCCAACATTTCACAGATGAAAATAGGTACACTTGTGAGGCGCTGGACGAGCAAGCAGCTCATGGCAGGGTTTTAAGGGAGCAAGCATCTCATACTGTAGTTAGTGAACAACCTAAGTGACAGAGCCTCTTCCAGCCACACCCAGAGCATTTTTAAAATGTTATCTTCAAAACATGCAGTTTTCCAGCAACCTAGAAATCCCATTTTCATAGTTAGATACCACAAAACATCTGTAGATTTTTCATTGTCACACAAAATCTCCAAAATACTATCATGCTGAAGAGCCTTCCCTGTTTCCTTCACCTTGTGCACAGTTGCCCTGTCGTTACCCACTGTTGCTTTTGACACAGATGCTATAAACCATAAGCATCCTTTAACATTACCCAAGAGCATAAACCAAAAAAACATGAATACAACTTGAATTTTCTCCTTAAACTCTCTCCATTTTTAATCCCAGCACCCTACCCCATCTGTAAAAGAATGCTAAAGCTGTATTCTTCCGAGCAGTACTGCAAGCCGAGCATCTGGTGCTGAGTGGTACTGTTCTGAAATGGACTGTCTGGCTGGACATAAACAGCGGTTACCACGTGGATGTGACGGTCATACCTGCATACGGTGAGGTAGACAGTGTTCTTTTAAATTTTATAAGTTACACTGCTTAAGTGCTCTAAAATTCCAGATACAATAGGAATTACAACTCTGGAGTACTTGCATAAAAGTTATGTCTTTGCTTTGATGGTTTCTACAACTAAATCTTAACTTTTCTTTACATAATGGCTTACTGACTTTGTTTTATGCCCCATCATTGTAGCTTAATAAAACACACATTTAGGTTTTCTAACTGATGTTAAGCATGCCTTTGTTTTAATCATGCCAAGGTTTCATACCCATGCACAATGTGAATGACTAATGTTTCGTTATATTTACACCATCAAGCTTAAAGGTCTACGTTGAGCACCTCCAGTCCTCGATCTTTACATGAATGTGCAAAAAGCTTTAAAGTTTGTTTGCAAACAAAAGAAGACGTGTTCAATCTTGCTGCCTTGGAGAGCTTTTTCTATCCTGTAATGCATCTTAAACAAAAAAGGTAATGATGCATAATCTGCTACTGCTAAAGAGGTTTCTTAGTATTTATTTTGGAAGGATTTTGTGAGTTCTACGGTACCTATAAAAAAAATAAACACTATACAGTGGGAGAAAGTGAGCTAAATTGTATTCCACCCCTGCTTCCTAGACTTGGCAAAAGTATAAACAACACCTGAAGCATTTTTAATCTTCTAAAGCAATTACTGACATGCTCCATCCTCCTGCCGGTAACGCTTTTTATAACTATCAGGACAGGCAACTATCAAATTACCATCTATTATTTATCTGGAGCTTTCCCCAACAGATACAGTAGTTATTATAAGTAAATTACGGCATAATTGTGCTTGTAATAATAAACTGCATATTTCAATGAGAGCTTTCCTACATACTGAAAAAAACCTGATCCTGAGCTGAAGTCATTTTCTAAGGTTTAAAAGAATATGGCATTCTGTCATTTAGACATTTACTCACACATGGAGTTTTTGTCATCACACCATTAAATGTTCTGTAACATGTGGGAAACCTCATTACCTACAAACAACAAGCTTTGATTATGTAACGCGCGACCAACTGAAGGAGATCTGAGATCTTTACCTTTAACAACATACAATACATTTGGAGATCAAAATGTTAACAACACTATGGGATGTATTTTATGAACTAAACAGTGGCAGGTTTCAAAACTGCCACCCTAAAATTGAAATTTTTCACAGACCTAGTGCAATTTAATTAGCGATACTGGAATATTTGCATTAAATCTCGTGAATGTCTTGCAGATACTGTAGTTACTATGCCATTAACATCCAGACAGCAAATTCTGCATGTTACATTTTATGGTACATTCAAGGGGCAAAAACTGGCACAGGAACTACACTGGAGCAGACTTTCATGTCGAATAAAGAGAGACTCTAACAAAAAGTTATTGATCAGAAAACTACAGTAAAGATGCTTAAAAGGTTTTGGACACAGTGGGGTTAATGTGAACACAGCAAGGTAGCAATATATCTGAATAGCAGCACAACCACTGTTTTCTGTTGACCATGTTTTTTTCATGTTTGACACAGAACCTTTCCTATGATCAAAAAACAAACAAACAAAAATAAATAAATCTCCCTCCCCCTCTTCCCTTTTTGCAGATGCTATACACATTGCTTACATATTTTACAAGAAACAGTTACATGCAATGTGGAAGTAGAAGTCCTAGGACTATTAAGTCCTTGGGAAGTAGTGGGGGGGGGGTGGGGGTGGAGAGAGAGAGAGAGAGAGAGAGAGAGAGAGAGAGAGAGAGAGAGAGAGAGAGAGAGAGAGAAATGTTTCGACACCCACAGGCCTGCAGCAATATAAACAGGTCATTAATCCACTTACAATGGCCCCTGTTCTGCAGATTTCACATGTGCTATTCCATTTGTAACCTTCTGCTTTTAGGAACAGGAACTTTGTGCAAATAAAGCAGGCAGAGTTTATTTTTACTAGTTTAAATAGTTTGGATGGATTATTTCCAGATTGTTTCAGGTTATCCAATTTTCAAGTGATTTTAACATCTCATGAAAACATACAGGGCTATCTTGAATACCAATGTCCCAATATTATATTGTTTGTTCATAATATCAAAAAAGTCCTTTCACATAAGTATGCACTATAGATTTATAAAGTCAGTAAATATTTTCATTATATAAAAAAGTATATATTATATATATATATATATATATATATATATATATATATATATATATATATATATATAATATACTGGTATATAATATACACACATATATATATATATATATAATATAAAAATATATCTACTGATCTACTTTTTTTTTTAGGTTGAGTCAAGGTTGGCGAGTCAGTTAAAACTCACACTCACTCACACATAGTTGCACCGTCTATGATTTCAGAAATAAAAAGATTAGATGATCCAATTCTTGGTGGTCATTCATCAAGCGTGCTGACAGTGAGATCTAAGACAACCCAAGTTCCCAAATCCATAGAATAATGCAAGAGGATCCTGCTGTGAAATAATTGTCCTGGTTTACAATAGAAATTCAACTCCACTTCTGAAGGATGCTGAATTGCCACTGGTCAAGGTAAATCCATTTGTCATGAAAATAGAAACAAGAAGCATCTCCAGCTTGTTCTGTTGGTTTCACCTCCGCAGTTCCAACTCACTTTTACAAAAGAGCATTTCTGTCTGCTTTACACTATGTGGCTATGCTTCTTTGCTGCTATGCTGCAATCATGTCAATATGTCATCGACAATCTGTGAATACAATTACACTGAACACAAGACGGTGTATACTAAAATATCCTAATATCATTGTAATCATTGTCAAAAATTTAATAAATGAACATTTCTTACAAAATATTTAGCAATAAGCAATAAGCAACCCCCAAACCCAACCTATCAGCAAGTTGTTTTCTACTCACACAGAAAACACTTAAGAAAGAATCACCTTAACAGTGCAGATCTAGAGCTGACTGATACAGTGAGAGGACAATTATTTTACACCACCTTGGGACTAGTGTTGATTATAATCAATCATATAATGGGTCAAAATATTTACCACATTTAAAACACAAAATTGTAATTAACTGGGGTGTGCTTATTCTAGGATACAGCACAGAGGCAAATAACTGAAAGAATGAACACATTATAACCTACAAACTCACACCCATTCAGTTCTCTATCATAATCACATTGTCAAGTGCAATTAGAATCATTTTAAGTGCAAGCTATTGTGTAATACCTATCCACCACCTGCAAAAACTTGTGCATGCTTCTTAAATGATAGAACATTGTTGAGCTAACCACACTATTCAATTGTTCAAGTAATCCATGTCCTACTAGAATAATGGACATCATGCCACATAAAACACCACTACTTCCTCTTTCCTGTAAGCACACAGATCATCTCGAATACACATACAATAAAGCCACATGGAAATCAATCCAGAGGTTTTGTTACCTTATGTGGACGATTAATTTAAAAGAACTGGGTAAATCAGAAAGCTCTGGCCTTAAAATGCAAGAATGAAACTAATGTTGTTTTGCACCAGCCCTAACAAATACTGGGAGCAACCACAAGTTAATATATGTTGATCTTTGAGCACCATTTTACTCCAGGTTTAATGAAATAGCTATTTTAAGGCCTGGGTTGAGGTTGTATTAGTTTAAATTACTGCTTTGATCAAGTTTGGTGTAGACACTTGGACTTCAAGGACCAACAGAAGTCCTGTAAATGATGGCCCTGTAGCAAAGTTGGTCCTAGTCCAGATCTTTGTCCCAACCATGTTCTAGATTGATTAATTTAAGCTATTAAACATTCATCTAAGTCTTAAATTAGGTATTAGTTAATTGTACCTTTTAAATCTGGGGTACTATGTTCTCCAGGACTGCAGTATGCCATTCTTGGACTTATTTTTAAACAGATATTTAAATCACCCAAACAGCAATTGTTATAAGAAGGAATTTAATCTGCACTTACCTGCAATTGGGAGGAGGGTCCAATGTTATTTCTGCTAGCTCTTTCTGAATCCTAAAGACAGAGGGAAACATTGTTGGGAAATAATGAAATATATGCAGCAAGGTATACTAGTTTTGTTCTAACTTTTTGCAAAACATAGTCAATCAATAAAAAAGTCAAATATACTTTGTGATTTCCATTAAGTACTGTCACACTGTTTTGGTTCAATATGAAAGCTTTCACTAAGTCCAGTTTTATCTGGTGTAATGGAAATCTATTTAAAATTACTGCATAAAAAGCCTGAAGTAATATGTAGCCTAATCAGTTGCCATTTCACAAGATTAACATTTAATTTTTCCCTGAAATGTCATTATGTATCAGCTGGGGTTTAATTTATCATTTAATCTGAGACAGTAGTATAATGACACAGTACATACATCAAGAATGGGAAAACTGGGCATGTCCATTCCATCTCTGTTCCAGGCATATTCCAAATTGTTTATTTATACAAATTAAAACTCAATGTAGCCTAATACATGTAATATTCATCCTTCTTTTCTTTAATATGTCCCTTAAGATTTACATCTTAAATTTGTATGTAAAGCTATATCGGCTCCAATTGGTAAAATAGCCCTGGGTGAAGTCAGATATCTGTAGTGCACAGAAGACTAAAATATGGGCAAATGTAGTGAACTGACACAAAGAAATTCAATTGCCATGTACACTGCAGCTTTAATATGCTGGAAGCCCAACTCCTAAATCTCTTTGTTAAATGTAAAATAAATAAATAAATAACCTTTTTATAATCTGCAATAAAAGGATGCACAATCCTTAGTACTCTTACAATTAAAATAAAATAATTAAGCTTTTGAAAAATCCTCCAGGAAAACTAATTAGAAAGTGTCATCTATTTTAAAAAATGATACACATTTGGAAATGTACAAAAAAAAACACCAATCAAACAAAAAAAAAAAACAGTTTCAATTACTGTTAGGCCCATTTAATTTCCTTGACATAATATTT
The DNA here is from genome assembly GCF_017654505.1 of Polyodon spathula. Lineage (NCBI taxonomy): Eukaryota > Metazoa > Chordata > Actinopteri > Acipenseriformes > Polyodontidae > Polyodon > Polyodon spathula. Next base: position 66,025,771 of record NC_054537.1, read on the forward strand.
GAGACTAGCTTTAACATATTCCTCATAACGTTATTACAGCATTTTTCCCCAGGATAGCCCAATGGAGATGTTATGCAGCATTTCCAGTATTACAGCTGGGCGGGACCAAGTCACAGGAGTATTCTGTCCAAGGTCATCCAGCACTGTACAGTATGGCACCACAAGTCAATAGTGCAGCTGGGATTTCAGATCTGGCTCCCAGTCTTCGTCTCTATGCACTAAGCCATAATAATTACAAATAATTTTCTGATTAAAAACAATGATATGCAACCCTTAAGATTATCATTACTATTTGGTAATGGTATTTTCAATAAATTGGTATTATATGAATACTTTCATCACATTTTAATATAAAAAACAGATTACAATGTCAAATAGAGGCACGTTAAGATGTTTTACCTTTTGGCACTTGTTGAAAGCTTTGCAGCTGTTTTGCTTGAGATTTTTGTCTCTTTTTTCTTCGGCTGCGTTTGTTCTCTTTCTTGTTCTTGTTGAACACTTTCCCGCTGATCTAGATCAGAGCTCCCCCCACTTGTACTGGGGCTGTTGTCAGGTCTTTGCACTTCACTGGACATCTTGGTCCTAGGAATCACAAACCAAAACCCACAGTTTCATAGCTGTTGGTATTGCAATATTATCAACTGATCCTAAACGTGACAACCCAGGTGTGTGCTATTCAGCCTCGAGGTCAAGTAAAACAATGCAACTCAGCATAAGTAGTTCTCATCATATCCTTGAAAGCAATGGAAACATAGGCTTTTCAGTTATTGAAACCTTGTCAACAATCACAGAAACCTGAGGGAAGGGGGGGGGGGGTGTCTAATTTAGCAAACAAGCAATTCATAACATTGTGGATAACATTTTATACTAGCAGATACCAGTGAATGTGATGTTTTCCTTGTGGCACCCTGGTATCCCAATACCTAACAATAATCATTTAAAAGCCCTTTGCAAAACTGATACCACTATTTTTATAACTATAAAAAGACTAGTACAGCCAGTTAGGTTTTATTCTAGATAGAACCTACAGAAGTTTAAAACCCCAACCATGGCTCAAAATGCTCCAATCAGCTTCATGTAATTTTCTCTCAAGTAGGCAGGAGTTACTTGACATGCTTACAATTAGGGGACCATGTTTACACCCTTCCCTCTTTGTTGTCAGAGTACAACCACATTTACATTTGCACCATACCTTGTCAAACTCAAAGTGTCTACTAGCCAAATAACTGCAGAGGTGATGAAAGCAAAGAATATGAACTCACTTTTATGTCAAATAGGAGTCTGGTTTAATTTAAAGCAGTTAAAGCTATGGATAACTCCTCTTTAAAACGAATTTAGTGTTTCATGTAATCGCTTTCTAAAGAACATTAGCAAATACATGCCTTAGACTGCACACAAATAATGCCAGGTACTAGCTTAAAGTTTGAAGTCTATAAACGTTATAGCCTCTGGAGGCTTAACGTTATTTTTGCTTTGTGATTTGGGCACATGTTATGGGTTGTGCAAAGTATTTTTGATTTTTAAAAACGTAACAAACATCATCACTAAAAAGGAAGACAATGGTAAAAACATAAACAGAAATATGTAAGTTTTAAAACAATGGATTGTCACTGAAAACAACTTTAGAGAAGTGAATAAATATAGGGTGTTAAAAATTGATACACTTAAAACCGTTCCGGCAAGAAATGTGTTTCATTATTGCAACGTGTAGATGATTGTGGCTATATAGCAGACTGTAAAAGACAACTGCTAAAATAGGGTTTCTCTTCACATACCGTACATGAAGCAATTAAATTAATGCTTATATAATGAGGGGGAAATACAATGATAAATATTCAGGGTATTTTTAAATATGTGAAGGATAAATGTTTGTAATTTATTTTTGGATACACTTGATAAGTAATAATCGCAATTGGATTTCGTGGTGTCTTGTAAACTTACAGATTTGAAATTCTATAAATACCTGCAATACGTAGTTTCTCAAAATTGAATTTCTTAATTACGATACAAAGCACTATTACTGTTATGTGTAGTATTTTGTGTTATTCCTCACGCAAAAATAAATTGATTTACATAATGCTTATTCAATCATGTTTTTATAGTACTTTCTAAATAAAATACCTCAACTTTCGTATTGCGAATGCATTTTCGCGCTAAAGCAATCAAGTCTTGGCTAATACAACTTCGAAGAAAATGTTACAATTATAAACTGACACATGTTACAATGTAACCTTAGTACAAAGTCAAGCATATTAAACTTAGCAATGGTAATACTGGTTAATTGCATTTTTGTAGTATGAAATAATAATCAAACATGACAATTATTGTGTAATTCATACAAAACTGATATCAATAATATTTAATAATAGGAAGGTGCATTTTTCCTTTGGCCACAACGTCTGTCAACGTCTGGTCTTTAAACAAAAATATGAAACTCAAAGCATTCTGTCCCTTTGTTGACTAAAGTAATGTATTTTTTCTTGCAGACCTGTCATACCCCGAGAAGCAATATTTAAATGCATAAAATCAGCTCTAGTTAGTGCGATACTAGTCAATAATGATGCCTTAAGAGGCCTTACATCCCCTTGGAAAAATTCAGTGAACCTTCTGTGCCTTTATTCTTTTACAAGATGATCAGTCTTTTCGGAAACGTGAACTCTAAATAACGAATTGTTTGTAAATCAGCACCAAAAAGAGCTGCTTGGAAATGTGTGAAATAGGCAAGGTTTCTCCAGTGACCACAAGGAGAGCTGCTTCAGCACAAAGACACTAAACACATTCCCCCCACCCACCCCCCTCCAATAAACAAAACTGTCACTTTCACGGGACATTTCCTTACTTTTTGTCAGTTTTAAAGCGAAGCCACGAAGCAAAGCTGTTGAATTTACCTGTCAGTTTCGGGGTAAGTGGTTGTCCGTGCTAAAAATCGGTGTTGTTAACCCCGATGTTAAGTATCCCCGTATCGCACACTCTCTTTCGGTACTGGAACGCATACACTGGCAGAAACAGCCAAGAGAAACAGAAGCAACCGGACCGCCTCCATGCGCGCTCCGGAGACATGAATAGGGTGCGCGCAGCGCGCTCCGCATTCCGCCATGCGAGTGGCGGTGATGAGAAGTACAGAAAATACTGAGAATACGTAAAACATTATCTTCAAAAAATGAACTGAAGAACACGTCGTATCTATACATGGAGCGGCTACCTGAGTGTGTGACAGTGTGTTGACAGGGATTTCCCATGTCAGCAAGGTGCGAAAACGGGGATTTCCGAGTCACAACATACCAACTCATCGCAAACTTTTGCTAAGCAATATGTACTTGTTTTTTTAACCACAACCAATAAAACATGCAGTTATGTTGTTATAATGAAGATGTGTTTAAAAGAATGAGGAATAAGATTAAATTAATGTTTACTATTTATGTTTGCTTCCATTTCTAATAACCAAGTGTGCAAAGCCCTATCAGCCAATATGATGATCACAACACGCATCCCCACTGCGGGTGCTTTTCAATCAAATGAAAAAGAGAGACAGTGATATATATATATATATATATATATATATATATTATATAGATATATATATATATATATATATATATATATACATAGTTGACACATTCGATCAACTGTGTAACATATAGCAGCATTTCATGTATAAAAGTTAAACTTTCTTCAAGATCATATTCTAGGTTACCTACCCTAACCCTGGTTCCCTGAAAGAGAAGACAACCACCACCAGATAGGTATGGGATATTCTTGCCCTTTGGGTAGGTATCACTGAGCTCTCTATATTAGAGCTGCCGAAAGGCCCCTTCCTGTGATGACGCACTCGGTCCCGCCAACCAAGGGAATAAAACCGTCACTCACAGGAAGATCCTCCTCCTTTTCCATCAAACCTGTGAGGGCGACTAAAGCGACATCCCGGGCAGTGGTCGTCTTCTCTTGCAGGGAAACAGGGTTACGGTAGGTAACCTACTGTTCCCTTTCAATTCGAAGACGAGCACCACCAAACAAGTATGGGATAACCTACACAAAAGCCGTCGTAAGGGAGAAGGAATGGAAGCAACTGAGGGATGCACAACACTGTCTAACCCAGGGGTTAGCTGTGTGAACTTACACCCTCAAGGACCCTTGTGCCTACAGAAAGCAATGCAGGGTCTACCACGTTGGTAAGGTAGAACCTGATGAAAGTATGCAGCGTAGCCCAGCTAGCTGCAGTACAAATATCAGACATCGAGGCGTCCTTAAAAAGGGCCCAAGATGTAGCCAGCCCTACCTGGAGGGGGCTAGCCAGCACCATCATACGCAGTTGAGACTGTGTCTATAATCCAGTAAGACAGATGCTGCTTAGAGAGGGGCCGTCCTAGGGTCCGTGTCCCGTGACAGACAAAGAGCTGGTCAGACTGATGCAGAGCTCTTGTCCTATGCACGTAACATCTCATTGCCCGTACTGGGCAGAGGAAATTTAATCGTTCATCCTCCGTAGAAGCAAACGGAGGGGGTGAAAAGACTCCAGTTCCACAGATTGGTTGACGTGGAAGGCTGTAATCACCTTGGGGAGGAAAGCAGGGTTGGTGCGCAGCGACACCCTACTGCCATCTTCCCAGGAGCTGTGTACAGACAGCGCCTGCAGCTCACTGATCTGCTTAGCCGAGGTGATAGTCACGAGGAAGGCTGTCTTAATAGACAGATACTTCAGCTCTGGATTGTAAGGGCTCAAACGGGGCCTTCGTGAGAGCCTCTAGTACAACATTAAGGCTCCATTTGGGGAGAACAATCCTCCTAGGAGGGCATAATCACCGTGCACCTTTAAAGAAACGGGTAGCCAAAAAATGCGCACCCAGAGACATAGAACCTACAGGGACATGGCAACCAGAGATAGCTATTAAATATACCTTCAAGGTGGAAGGCAATCTTCCAGCATTGAGCAGTTCTTGTAGAAACTGCAAAATGACTGGCATAGGGCAAGTAATGGGGTCATGGTTGCCAGCCAGACACCAAGTTTGAAAATACTTCCACTTGCAGGTATACAATGACCTAGAGGAGTCTACCCTAGCACTCTGCATCATTTCCACAATCACGTTAGATAGCCCTAGGGCTAGCCAGTGGCCCCTTTCAGGGGCCAGACTCATAATTGGATCCTGCCTGGTTCCGGGTGCCAAAGAGAGTCTTTTACCTGACTGAGGAGATCCAAACAAAGTGGAATATCCCAGGACTGGCCGTCCACAGCTGGACGGGCTACTTGGGAGCTAATAGGAGAAATGACACTTTCTCCACCAGACTTTTTCGAGAAAAGCCAGGAGCAGCGGTATGGGTGGTAAAGCGTATAAAATCGCTTTGTGCCATTCATGTGTTAGAGCGTCTATGCTGAGTGGACCGCCTAAGTGGTGGAGGGAGTACCACAGGGGCAATGCATTGTCTCTGCCAAAGTGCAGAGATCGACCTACCCCCGTTCCCAAATGCGCTCCACCACCTGAGGGTGTAGTCGCTACTCCGACGGATGCGGGTGCTCCTGGAAAGGAGGTCCGCTGCCCAATTTACTGGGTCGGGAATGTGCGTCGCCCGTAGAGACAGCAGACAGCAGATTCCTTTGAGCCCATATCAGTAGCTTGAAAGCTATGAGATGCAACCCTGGGTAACGTAGGCCACCCTGATGGTTGACATACACCACCATGGGGCAGCAAGAAGAGCTATTACGCCATTGCTTTGCACGCGTGAAGTGGTTTGCCCAGATGCAGTAAAAATGTTAAAGTACACTATGCTTCAGTTCTGGCCTTGCCATCTTTACGACATCCAGGTGTAACTAACAGCACATGTTAAAAAATTGAATGACTTCATTTAAAAGATTTCTGCTAAATGTTCACATGGATGAATTAATCAAAACTTTCTAGGTCAGAAACAATCTTAGCAATTGCAATTATTTGAGAATCTGTTGCTGACAAAAGATGATGGACAATGGCACTGGCTGCAATCAGACATGTTGCCAATATGAGCTCTGGGAGCTTCTTCTGACAGCTTTTCAAGCTCACACCTGAGTTATGAAAAGCATTAGGAGCTTAATGGTAGGCCTGTAGTGCCATACAGGCACCAGAAGTAATTTAAAATGAGTGTTTTCTAAGAGATATATCCAGTGTGAAAAAACTCTGAAAAATAATACAGTTGTTCTCAAGAACTAGCAAATACAAAAGGAGGAGTATAACAGCACAGAATTATTGAATGCTTTTGGTGAGGTGTCTAAATATAAGCAGGGCCTAACTAAAAGCATATTTTTGTGGACTTTCTTGTATAAACATGACAAAACAAGTTATAAATTGCTTTTATAAACCAGACTTCAATCATTAAACAAAGGGTTTGTGCTTCAAAATGCTCAATAATATAATTTTCACCAGGCTTCCTTTTGAAAATAATAGCTTTGGGGTTTTAAGATTTGAGTTAATCAAGGGCTATGAAAAAGGATATTAGTTACCTAAATCATATTTTAAAAATAATATTTGGTGGACTAGATTATGTTTTGACTGTTTCTTGAAAAGGCCTTCCGAATATAAAATCGAATGCAATGTATTCCAATTTTAATGTAGTAAAGAAGAGGTATGCCAGTCCAGATATTTGCTTCAACAAATTCTATATAATTTTAATTGCACCAATTGAGCCTTAATTTAGGGTACAGTTGGAGCAAAAACCAGGAGGGACTGGAATTGCCCACCCCTGGTCTAACTAATAATTCCAAAATCTAAATGAATTCTTGCTTGCTACAAGTAAACAAACTGTGACTCCTTAACTGTTCATTCTAGTAGAAGACAACAACTGCTAAATAATTTTCAATAATTCATACAATCATTTGGTGTTAAAATAACTGGTAATAAATCACTGCTTATGCATTTTTTATGTGATATGGCTTTCTTTTTTCGTGAACCAATGCTATGTTGGTTTACTGATTTTTTTTTCATTATTCTTTCAGCATAGCGCTTACTATGTACCGAGAAAGAAAAAAAGTTTATAGATGAGTTAACACAATAATTTAGTTCTAGCAAGAATATATTTAAACATTAAACATAAAAGCTAATTTACATGAACATTTTCAAAATTGAACTACTCTTGGTTTAATCATTGTTGTGCTCTCCCAGATAATTACTTAAAATGATGGCTATCTTCCATGTCTTACCAACTAAACTGAGAACACTAGTATCAGTATTTTTCTATACTGAGAAGCAGGTTCCATTGTAAAATGCTTACTAGGGGTTTGACTGAGATTACCTACATATTTCATTGCAAGAGCCTATACAGCTGTCAGCTACAGATCAGCATAACAATTAGTCATTGCAAGACACAAACCCATAACCTGGCTGTGAATTTTGTTGTCAGTGCATTTGTACACCACAACCTCAGCCTTATTTATTTACTGGTAGCCTTGGACAGTTTAAGTTTACCTTTTTTTAAGGTTTGAAATGTAGGACACTAGCCCAGAGCAAAATGTTTTGCTTCAACATCTTACCAAAGCCAGTTTGGTAGCTTTCCCTGCTGCCGTAGCTAATTGTAAAGGCATCTGATGCATATCAAAAGACACACCAGTATACTGTTCCTGCTTTCACCTCCAAGATGTTAAGGGTAGGCAGATTAAACACTTCACACAGCTGCAGCTGATAAATCATCTACAAATACAGAAGGATACTTTGGCAAGATTTTGTTTGCTTAGAATTCTGAAATTGTGCTTTTTTAACTCGGAGTGGCTAAAATGTACTTTTGCATGTGATGTAAGCTATCATTTTGCAAAACAACAGGGTTTATTTATGGCCAAGCCTTTGTGTCAATGATCTGTTCTATTCAAATGACCCACATTAAAACAGCTTGTTAGGTGAATTTGACATGTCATTACTTATCTGTTTTATGTATCTCTCTAAATTCTTTCTCTCTGACTTTTCTAATGGAAAAAAAAAAACTTTTAACCTATTAAACTATTAGCCAAGTATGTATTTCTACATTAATTTGATACAGCAATATGTATTTTATTACAGTTCTTTATAAACAGTAACTTTACAACAGATTTATTTTAAAAATAAATATTTTGTGGCAAGCACAGGTAAATCCATAAATCACGTCAGGTGTCAATCATCTGGCTTTACCTTTTCATTGGGTTTTTTTTGTTATGTCTGCACAGAAGTTTGCTGTGTGTCACTGCTCATTTACTCTTGGGCAGCGCATTGTGTTATTATTGTACTGTATTATTAGCTTTCTTTGTGTGTGTAACCTTTCTAAAAATGCGTACAAAAGTTGCATGTTGCTTATTGTTCATAATTAATATGTTACTAATAATTAGACGTTATAGCAGGTCCCCAGTGTCGCAATCTAAAGAACTAATGCTGGGCTGCTGATCTTGGCTAGGGGCCCACAGGGAGAACTGCATTGGCCTTTGTTCTCTCTAGGGTAAGGGAGACTAATCAGCTGAGGATGGGTGGAGATTACCCATGCTGTGCCTCGCCTCCTGGGTTGATTAGTCTGACAACATTTGTTGCTTAGGTTCAGCAAGTGAAAAGAGGGAATACAGTTATTTCATGCACCATTATGCCTGATGCTTCTAAATCTTTCTTTAAGTCCTTGGTTGTTAATTTTGGATGTTTTTTAGTTGCTTTGACAATTCTCCTACCGGCTGTACCCATAATTTTCTTTAGACATGCACGTCTTTCAAGCCTTTCAGTTGAATGTGTTCTGTGGTACTTCTTGATTATTGCTCTGATTGTGGATTTTGGTATTCAATATTTCTTTGATACTTTTCTGTAGCCATTTCCTTTGTTGTAAAATCCAAATCATTTGTTTCGACCATCTGCTGTGTTGCCAAAACATTCTTCTTCAACAGTTGTTGGAAATAATGACCTCTTTTTCTGGCTATTGGCTTTATAATGCAGCTTAGTTACTGTACAATGGTTTTCAATCAATGATTATAGTTCTATTCAATTTTTACAGACCTCTAATGTAAAGGTGCTAGTACTTTTGTAATGAACAATTGCTTGAAATTGCTTTTTTTTTTTAAGATTGTTTTTTTTAAATATCAGAAATTGTGTATGCTTGTCTTTGTAATATTAATTGGTGGCTAATGTTCATTAAATGCTTGTCTTTAAAATGTTTTCTTTAATTATCTTATATTAAGTGTAGGGTGATGTGAGAGGGTGTGAGGATGATTCACTTATAACACGGGAGTCAGAGATTGTCTTTGAGACGCCGTGCAGGCACACAAGATTTGTTTATTGATTTGCTACCTTCAGGCAACAATGGTATTCCCCTGAGGTACTGTATGTGTTGGAAAGGGAAATAATGAAAAGGGGAAATCAAAACAGAAAACAAAACAGTAAATAAAACAATGCAGTAAAAGTGCAGCTTTTAAGCAGGCTTTTAAGCAGGTCTTTCTTGGACGCTAACCTGCGAGGCACGAGCTCTTAATAATATACCTCCCACTGAGCTCGAGCACTGAGCTAAACTATATATATATATATATATATATATATATATATATATATATATATATATATATATATATATATATATATATATATATAGTGACGTCACCAGTATAGGGTATGTAGAAACTACTATCCTGTCTCTGCTGCTGGCTCTCTAACTCTGCTGCCAGCTCTCTGTCTCTGCTGCCGGCTCTCTGTCTCTGCTGCCGGCTCTGTCTCTGCTGCTGGCTTTCTGTGCTGCCAGCTCTGTCTCTGCTGCTGGATCTTTGTCTCTGCTGCTGGCTCTCTGTCTCAGCTGCTGGCTCTCTGTCTCTGCTGCCGGCTCTATGTCTCTGCTGCTGGCTCTCTGTCTGTGCTGCCAGCTCTCTGTCTCTGCTGCCGGCTCTTTGTCTCTGCTGCTGGGTCTCTGTCTCAGCTGCTGGCTCTCTGTCTTTGCTGCCAGCTCTCTGTCTCTGCTGCCGGCTCTCTGTCTCTTCTGCTGGCTCTCTGTCTCTGCTGCTGGCTCTCTGTGCTGCCGGCTCTCTGTCTCTTCTGCTGGCTCTCTGTCTCTGCTGCCTTCTCCTGCTATGTCAGAAACAGGCAGCCTTCTTTCTTTCTTTTTCTCAATCCCTATCAGTTCTATCTCTGGGGTATTCCACTTCTCCTGCCGGAGCCTCCATTGTATTATCTCCTACGAGGGCTAACCCAAGAAGTAGGAGAGCGTTGCACAGGTCGTACCTTTCATTTGCATAAGTCATATGTTGTTTTCTAGACTGTATTTTCACCACCGGTTAATAAATCTGTAATTGCCAATTAACTTCACTACCTGGTTCTGAAATATGTAAATATGTAGTAGTGCGAATGAGTCTGCCTTGTTCAGGTCATTCTGACAATTGAATCAACACATTTCAGCCCTGGGATTTCTAGAACAACAAACTGTTGGTAGACAAAAATGTAAAGAATAATATGTGTACTAATGGAATCATACTGTACATTAGTTTGCTACAGCACAGCTACAGTAAGACTAAGGGGTAAGATAAAGATTTGACAATATTTTACTGTTTTGTTTTTGGTGTGAAGGATACTGCGAGTGTTTTACGTTATCATGTTCCTATGGATCTACAGATTAAAGACAGTGAGGAAATAAGAACTGATTTTGATATTCAGCCTTCTGCATTAAATTATTGTTCCATAATCCAAAGCATCAAGGAGCTTTATTTTATATTAGAGTACCAGTAATTAAAAAAAGGAGGTACAATCAATCCCCCTCACAACAGTAGCAGAAAAAAATAGCTCTGGCTTTCAAATTAGCTTTCTATTTACCAATTTGTCAAAGTACTTAATAATGACTCAGTTTCAATAAATCATATTCACACAATATCATCCAGGGACTTATATTAGTACTTTATACATATTTGTTCTATCCAAGTGAAAGAAAGGTATTATAAATGATCACAAAACTGAAAGATTAGAATTATTTCATGAACTTGTACAATTGTGGCAGGATAATCAAAGTTAATTTAATTGTGAAAAAGATCAACAATGAAATAAAGCATATGACAGGGTTCGTGGGTAACCACTGCTTAGGCAATACAGAGAGACATGGGAGGTGGATTTGAAACGTCAGCACAGGCGTGCAGGATTTATTAATACAAAAGTAAATAAACAAAAGGGTTATGTGGCGCTACTACACGCACAGAGGACACATACAGCAAGCTGTACAAAAGGAAAAATAAAACACAGTACAAAAACTACAAATAAAAGGTGTCACACAGTGCGGGCGCTAGCCTTATAAACGAGGCACCCCGCTCCAGGAACCTGCAACACTACATAACCCTAGCTGTACATTACTTGGGATCACTATCCCCTAAACTAACCTACTGATGAGCCGGTATGCATATGACGACTCCTGCTGCTTCACACGGCCTTGGCTGAGCATTGTCGTTCTGGCAGAGCGTACGCTCTCCTCCCGAGTATACGCAGCTCCCCATCCGAAGCATGGCATTGCAGTCTCCCAGAGTGATTTCCACCGGATGTTTTTAAACTGATGGATACTCGGTCAAGACCCGCCCACCTGCTGATTGAGGACCAGCACATCCAATCACTTGCTGCCCTTCCCCTCAACCAAGCCTAGCAGACAGCAACCGCGTGCCCGTCTGTAAATAATAAATTTAATCAGACAAATCAACTCTAAAAAGAAACCCATTTCCCCATACAAATTATACCAACACTGATTCCCACCTGAGCAGGGCAACCGTCCTGACACAAGAGTTAAAATATTGTTATGCTTTTGTTAATTTGATTTTAATGACTTGGCTATTACCACTTATTAGAGTACTGGGCCTGTAAGTGTTTTTTATTTTACCATTTTGCTTGTAAAGTGTTAGCAAAAGAGCCGTAACTCCTTAGCAGCCCACAAACCAAAACACCCTTGTGACAAGGTAACCTCCGCCCCTCGGTGTATTTGGTTTATTTTGTATAATTTGGCTTATGTAGCATGGGTGAGTTAAAGTGTATACTGGTGTGTGGGCACGGGGATGTCACTATTACTTCACGTGCAAACTGTGCCGGGGCCAGATTGAATGATTAGCAATTAAGTCCCAGTACAGGACAGCTGTATTTAAGGAGCACAAATTTCTCACTCAGAGTTGGTGTGTTCAGAGGCGGAATAACAGTTGGGAGGTGAAATATAAATAACAATTACAATTGATATTCTTGCTGGATTTATACCAGCATGATACTTGTGTGTTCCATTGTCTGATTGTCTGTCTGTTTTGGCCATTGTGCCAGTTAATTTGTTCATTTATTAATAATAAATCTGTTCTGCAGTGATTCACTCAGCATACTGTGTCCTGTCTACTTCGGGGTCTGTGACATTGCCACGCAAGCTATCCGTGATATTTGGTGTCAAGAAGACTTTTAGAAGGCTTTTACTTCCAGCGCTCAAAGAATATCACAGACATTTGCAGAGCTTTTTGAGATGTTATAGTAATAAAATAATTCATTATTATTGAGGAATTTGGTGATAAAACGAGTGTTCAAGAGAAGATTTATCAGTATGCATGTCTATAAAGAGGTATGTGAAAAATACAATGAACAAGGGGTGGGGCTTGGATGGAGATGCAGTACTGAGTTTCCTTTTGCGATTCAGTGCCTTTTAAACCTGTTTTACTCTGAAAAATTAAATAGAGCGTGTAATATAAACAGTGCCTCTGAAAATAAATTGGTCCTGACGCGCCTGACAAACGCTGAATAAATGGACCGCTAAGGGTTAAAAGAGGATGAGAGATGTTTTGCCATTGGCGAGGTTGGGAAAATGTCACCTGACTACCACCCTCCGAAACCAGGAAGAGGAACGACTGCCCATCCTGAGAAGGAATAAGGGGAGAAGTGGCCGTCCCTGGAAGAATGGGACAAAGCCGGTGCAAGCTCGATTGAGATATGGACTGGCTGCTGAACCCTAAGGTGGACATCATGGAGGCCATCCTGATGGTGATCGACCTGCTGTGGGCCAGAGATGGGGAGCGATGGGAATCCTGAGAACAGCAACACCACCCAACATCCCTCGCAGACATCGCAGATATGGTACTTAGCTATCTGGGTGCAGATCTGAGAGGGGCCTCATCGTCCTCAAGTCCCATTGGGTGGAGCCACGCCTACAGCCAGTAGGTCCATGCCAGAGCCCAGAGGGGAGTCGCACCAGTTCCCAGTGACCGAAGGAGAGCCGCACTAGTTCCCTGCGACTGAGCGAGAGCCGCACCATTCCCAAGCGACAAAGGGAGAGCCACACCATTCCCCAGTGATAGAGGGAGACTACCTGCTGCTGCCGCCTCCGCTGCTAGCGGGAGACTACCTGTTACTCCTGACTCCACTGCTAAGGGACACCACCTTTTGTTCCCACTCCATCACCAGAGGTAGACTACCTGTTGCTCCCGCCACCACCACCAGAGGGGCTCAAGCTACCTCCTGAGGGTTAGCTCCTGCTGTCGCCTCGCAAGGGTCAACTCCGGTCCTGTCCTGCACTACCTGGGGCTGCTGAGCCTGCAACGCCTAGGGCTGCCAAGTCTGCATCACTTAGGGCTGCCAAGTCTGCATCACCCAGGGAGGCCAGTTCTCCTGGGGAGGTCAGTTCACCATTGCCCAGGAGGCCAGTTCACCATTGGCTAGGGAGGCCAGTTTGCCATTGCCTGGGGAGGCCAGTTCGCCACCACCTGGGGATTCCTACTTGTCATCACCCAGGGCTTTGTTGTGTCCAGCTATAGAGAAGGGGGGAGAGGTGAGGAGACCACCTCCACCTGCAACAGTTGTGCTGCCGGAAATTCTGGGACCGGAGCCTAAGAGAAGGGAGCCACCAGCTACAGAGAAAAGGGGGGAGAGGTGAGGAGACCACCTCCATTCTGCTGCCACTAATCAGGAAATGTCACTGGACTTTAGAGAATTGCTACAGCTGTAATTTTGCAGTTAACTATGGTTTTACCATATATTCCAATTTCCTCTTTGGATGAATCTGTCTCTATGCTGGTCATGTTACTTTCAGTGTAATTCTAAACTAGGTGCTATATATAGAAAGGGAAACTGTCTTCCTTTCAATATAAGAATATGATATACAATAATAGTCAGTTATTCCACTCCAGGCTGTGGTCACATTATTTACTATGTTACTGCCAACCCAATGACCTAGACATGCTGACCCTGCACAAGGAAATGTGTGTGCGCACTCTCAGATTGAACATCAAGACAGTGCTAGTTGATTACTCATTTTTTAAGGATACAGTCAAGTTTTCTCAGCCGGTTGATACACTGTATAACATAATGTAAAACTGATATTTTAGGAAGCTCAATTAATGTGAGTTGAATTTAAAGAAAAATAATATGTGTAATAAATTATCCAATTAAAACATACCTTACATTTGCCATTTCCACTCCAATTCGTAGCGGTATATAAATATAATTGAAAAAAGGGTACCTTGTTAATACTGTAGCAACCATGTAATAGTGTTTTTGTACTGTAATTCCCGTCGTATTGTGTTCCCTCCCCCCTTTGTATTTCCTGCCATTTGATTGTCTACTCTGTCTGAGTCTGTATGTGTAATTCCTAGCCTGCATGTGGTGCCTCAAGTGCCTCCCCTGTGATTGGTTGCTGTTTGTCTGTGCTCATTGGTCCTGGTGTGCAGCTGAGAACCAATGGGATGTGTGTAAGTTCCGGTACCCAGTTCAGCATAAAGGGGCGGAGCTAAATGATAAAAGGAGTTGCGCCACTAATTATTACGTTGCTGATGTTCTGAAAGTGGGTTGCTGTATTTGAATCCTGTAACTGAATCCTGTGTTGCTGACCGAGCTGTGGACTCGGGACTGGGTGCGGAGAGAGTGTCCAGTGGTGCTGTAACAGAGCGGTTGACTCTGGTTTGGGTGCTCGCAAGAGTGTCCAGCAGCGTGTGTCTGGTTTGGATTAGAGCATCCACCAGAGTGTGTGTGTATGCAAGTAAAAAGGATTTGAAGAACAGAATCACGCATGTCTTCTCTGTTTTCTGCCTCCTTGCCAAAAAACTACAATACAAACTGAACTGTGCTACGTCAACATTGTTTATCTCAAGAAGTCGGCATGTGGTTAGAAGATTTCCAGTGTGAAAAAACCGGGACATATTTTTTTCTTTAATTTGTTGACTATGTAGAAACTCTGAAGCAGTTAATAACTGTATAATAGTAACCTAATCATAATTTAAAAGTTAAACCTCAGGTGTAAAACATTATTATATATTTTTAAAACTGTACAGCAGGGGCGTCATTTCAGAACAATTCTGGAAATAAATTATACAAAGCATGCAATGCACAGCACTGGTTGCTCTGCTGCCAGCTTCCATTATCCCAGTAAAGTAAACATTTCATAGTTACATACTAACTTCTGCTGCATTAAACAAATAGTGGCACACAGCATGTTTTTTTTTTCTTTTCTTTAACTGTTTTACAGCAAAAAAGGAAAGGAAGGAGCTCCATGTGACATTCCTGGATTTGGCTAATGCATATGGTTCAGTACCACATAAACTTCTTTGGGCAGCATTTGATTTTTTCGGTGTACTGATGACAATAACAAATTTAGTGAAAGCCTACTTTGGAGATTTGCAATTTAGTTTTTCAACTTCAGAATTCAGCACTACATGGCAATGCCTAGAAGTTGGAATAATGGCAGGATGTACCATTTCTCCACTGGCTTTTACCATGGCAATGGAAGTAATTATTAGGGGATCAAAATGGGTAGTGGGAGGAGAGCACTTGACTTCTGGAATGTGACTACCACCAATTCGAGCAAATATGGATGACATGACAACAATGACTACAACAGTAGCCTGCATTGATCGGTTAATGGGCAAATTAACCAATAACGTTGAATGAGCACTAATGCAATTCAAGCCCACTAAATCAAGGCGCATCTCTATAATTAAAGGTAAAGTAGTAGATACAAGGTCCTACATTAATGGTGAGGCAATACCAACAGTGTCCGAGAAGCCAGTGAAAAGTCTAGGGAGATGGTACGACGGGGATCTAATAGACACATTTTGTGTGGGAGTTGTTAGACAACAAGCAGTGGAAGGGTTGAAGAGCATAGACAGCAGCGCTTTACCGGGCAAACTAAAACTCTGGTGCTTTCAGTTTGGTCTACTGCCAAGACTGCTGTGGCCACTGACTGTGTACGAGGTTTCCTTGACAACAGTTGAGAAACTGGAAGCTTTAATCAGTTCATACGTCAGGAAATGGTTGGGAGTTCCACGCTGCCTCCTCTGGTAAAGGAATACTGCAGCTACCAATCTCTGCTCTAACCGATGAGTTTAAGTGAGCCAAAGTCTGACTGGAAATGACATTAGTAAATTCACGTGACAAATGCGTAAGGGAGTCAGCACCTGTGATGAAAACTGGAAGAAAATGGACTGCAAAGAAAGCTGTGGAAGATGCTAAGGCTGCCCTTCGAATCAGAATAATTATGGGGCAAGTTCTGCATGGAAAAGGAGGTTTTGGTCTCAGCTCCTCCTACATGGCACAAGGCAGCCCCAGCTCAATGGAGGAAGCCGGTAGTCAATTAGGTGCAAAAGCAGGAGGAGAGGATCAGGTGCGTAAATGCCATTTCCCAGGCCAAGCAGGGAGAATGGATGAGATGGGAGAGTGGAACAATGCAAGATTGGCTGGCAAGACCTATGGTCAGATCAGCATATGATGTTCTCCCATCACCACAGAACATAAACCTCTGGGTCGGTGTGGATCCCGCATGTCCTTTGTGTTCATCACCTGCAACATTAAGGCACATTTTGACAGGATGTAAGATGGGTCTTAGCCAATGACAGTTTACTTGGCATCATGACCAGGTGCTGCGATGTTTGGCCTTAGCATTGGAAGACAAGCGTAACATGACCGATAAGTTGCCACCAGGTCCATCACAGCATTACACACAATAGACAATATTTCTCCGTACAGGAGAGCAACCACCAAGAAAAGGTGTTAAAACCAAGCCTCGCCCAGGACAACTGGAAGCTGCTAGAGACTGGAAGATGTTGATCAACGGCTTATTTTTCCAACTGAGATTGCCACCAGTAACCTTCGACCAGACATTGTCTTGTGGTCTGGATCAGCACGCCTTGTTCATTTGGTAGAGTTAACAGTGCCATGGGAAAATACTGTGGATGAGGCGTATGAGAGAAAGAAACTTCGATATGCTCAACTGGGTGCTGAAGCGGATGGAGAGTCCGAGTTTACCCAGTGGAGGTGGGTTGTCGAGGATTTTTGGCACACTCTACAACTCGGTTTCTCAGAGACGTCGGGTTCAGTGGCCAAGAGTTGCGTCACACGGTGAAGAACTTATCTGAAGCAGCAGAAAGGAGCAGCAACTGGCTGTGGTTGAGACGGAAAGATTCTGGATGGGGATCTCAAGCGCAATAGAAAGAAAGCAAAGCTGATTTACAGGTAAGTAAGCTGAGCTGAGTTGAGTGGGGAATGGAGGGGGGTGATGCTGGGATGCCAGAATCACTGTTGAGCCCTCTTGAGGTGTAGTGGACTAGTCAACGAAACACAGAGGATGGAAAGTGCCCCCTTGAAGACCCCAGAGATGTACCCTACTTAGCTCAATCCAGACTGTTGTCATGCTGATGCGCTGGGGAAACTGCACTGGGTTGATCCCTGGAGCCAGCATCACAGCCGTTGTGTGTGCTGATGAGCTGGGGAGGCAAAATGAGCTGATCCCTGGAGCCAGCATTACACTTCAGCAATCAACACCTGACAGAAGGATATCTGGATATCTACATCATCAAATGGAAAACAACACAAATGACTGAAGATGCAGATGGATCACATTAGTTTACTGCAAAGCTACATCTTAGATGGTGCTTGTCTTGGCGAGAACCAAGTTAAAATCAGCATGAGGTTCAACATCTACTCTCATGTAATGGAAATCATATTTTTTTTCCTTTTTAAAAGCAATTAGAAGGAGCACTGTATCACAGTCTATCATTCTGCCAAGCAATAAAGTGGAATAGTTGTATGCCTTTGTCTTATGCAGGTATGCACTTCAAGTTCAGGCCACTAATATTTCAGCATACAAAAGCTTCCTTATTTTTTAAATTTAATGTTGACAGGTATGAATCAGTTCTTAATTCCAAGGCACACGCACACACCTACCTTAACATTACGGTTAAGACCATAGAAGAATCACATTTGTGACAATTCATTTAGTTTTTCAACTCTCAATATAGTTAACAATACAAGGCATTACCTTTAGTGTCGGCGGCAATCTCAGTGACCATCAAAACTTTCACTGTATCGGTAGCTATTACGAAAACAGCACACAGGAGGATAAATTGTAAGCGCTGTGATACAAAGCCATGGTCTCGAGAACAAGCAATGGCTCATGTGTTGAAAAGAATGTTTTAGTTTTACATTGACCCGTCTTTCTGCACCTATGCCCATTTTAAAGTTTATAAAACATGTATAGGTGGCAGTATTTTTTGAACTACCGAAGCACAGCTCTGTCTTGAATTTCAACGGCACACACTAGATTGGAATGTAAGCAAAGACACATTGGGAACTAGTGCCAGTAAGCATATCCCACGTACTCCAGTGGGATAACAAAAATATTTCCCATGCTAGATATACCCACTCTTCTGGCATAAAGCATCCCGACTTGCTCCAGCACAGAATACAGCCTTTATATAGATTTACCTTAAAAAAAATATGGTTGACAGATAAGTAAATTGATAAGTAAAACCTTTGTCTTAGTTTAGGGTACAGTAATGTATGAATTTAAATAAAAATATCTCCAACAGTACTTGAGAGAATAATAACTAACCTTTGAAATACATTTCTGGAAATATTCCAATCTGAAAATTGTTAGTAAAGCAATTTATTAAGGCAAGATAGTTATCTGTCAATGAAGAGAATATTCATTATTACCATTTACATTTCAAAGGCAAGATACTAAAACAGCCTTCTGTCTAAATTTAACAAGCAGATAAAGGTAAACACATAAATATTATTAGGTTCAAATTATGACCCTGATTTTTAAGGTTTAGTGGGATATATGCATGTTGAATATCTTTGGGGTTAAGCAAACAGCATCCTTTTTTTTCAAACAAAACAAATAAACATAATAATAATTACAATGTATTTGCAATGTAACTACACTCCTACAGTACACGGCTACATTCTGGATACATTTTATAAAAGGGTTTGGAATGTAAGGCCAGGTTTAAACACAGAGGCGTCAAATCAATTGGTCTAACAGCAGCAATCTAAATACCACTGTTATTTAAATGGTTCAGATATAAATGTTATAAAAATGATATTATGGACAATTTTAAACTAAAGAGACTAATATAAATTGTGGGGTGTTTATATTGTATACCATATGGTTGTATTTAGATATGACACTGTTCAGATCAATTAAATAAATTCAATTTAACATGCTCCTTACAAAATACAAAATACTGATTTTTATTCACCCAAATTAAAATAAGTAAATAAATAATCTATCAGAAGATAAGTTTAAAAGAACCAGGAACCTAAAATAAACAAAAGCCCTAAACATGCATCTATGTTGTGTTCTTCTTAGGAAATGAGTAACACTTTATGATTTAACATGTTATGAATAAAATAAATTCAGAAATAGATGCACTGGACTGGCACTGGAATATATCAGTTTGTTGCTAAGACATGAGTAATACAGTCACTGGATTCGATTTGGGATTACTGACTCAAACCATTTATTTATAGCCAGAAATGTTATGCTGTCTTAAACCAAATGCAGCAATGCACTGTAGGTCACTTTCCAGCAATTCATGCAGGGAGAGATTTTGAAGGATACCATAAGTGATCATAGTGTAAATTGTATTATTATGCTATATTAATATTGTTCTACATGATCTATACATTATTTCTGATTTTCTACATAAAACATAATACTATTCCAACTTGTGATCTAACCCAAAAGAAGCATTCTGACAGAAACCAATAGTGCGCTTTTGGCTTGTGCAACATTCGTGAGAATATCACAAGGCACACAGTTTACTGCTAAATCTGGTGCAGGTGGCTTTTGTGGTTTCCTCTCTGTCATTTTAGAATCACCACAAGTTTAGCTATTCTAGTTTTGACCCAATTTGCACTCCAATAAAACATAGAATAACATGCATTATGACATGTGCGTTTTGACATAACATGCAATATGTTGATTTACACAAGGTCAATAACATTTTTCATTTTTCACACTAGCAGTATGACCTATTTTGTAACCATAATCAGTCTTTTAAGTGTATTGAATAGAAATAGAACAAGGCAATACATGGTAATGCTCAACTACACATTGCAGGTACTAATTCCATCATGTTTTCTAATATAGGATATTCCAAAGGCTGATAGATAGATGCATTGCAAAAGTCACATAACATTAATTTTACACATCAAACAACTAGACAGCTGTTAGTACACAATCATTATATGATAAAATTGCACCTTCACAAACTTCAAACTATGTATCTTACAATAACTTTTTAAAATATATAATTTTAATGTCCAGTGATTTGACATGCAGTGTCTTGATACAAATGGACCCATTTGGAGAGGATTAATTATTAATATAAAACACAACTATCTTTTTTATTTTGCTGTAACTGAGAGGGATGGTTAAGAAAATTTATACCTTGTTTATTGGGATTTAGTTAAGAAAATACTTAGAGCCCCTGCTATGATGCCATAATTGTGCAACACAGAATTAATAACAAGTACCTGTTACTTTTAATTAATAAATTAATTGTAGTTCTGTCTTTACTGTAAATAGTGCTTCCGTTTTATTACAAAAAGTGTTATTATATTTGACAGACGACAGAAACATACAGCACAGATCTGCCACCTTTTGCAAGTCATGTACTTGGGTGGATCCATTGTGATATCTGAGGTACAAATCTCTAAATTAGATATGATTAAGATACATGATTAATTCAATTCTGTTTTATGGTTGCCATGGCAGCATGGTTTAATAGTTTAGGCTACTACACAACAGATATTAGAAGGCTTCTACTGTAATTGTGGTGGAAGATTGTGCATGTACAGTAAGATATATGAGACCCCAATTGAGGTCTTTTCAAGGAAACGAGGGCAGAATACAGATCTCCTTTTTGCTGCCGAATATACTAACGTCAGGACAGGTTTAATCATTTCAGATACTTTGGCTATAATTAGAGAGTGCTTCAGTTACCAGTGCTATTAATCCATCACCTTTTAGTGCTAGGTACCATACATGTTATGACAACAAGTAAAGTATTGTGGACTGTTAATGTTTAAAAAGTGTTTTCATGTACATTTCGAAGAAAACTAAATTGTCATGCCAGTCCATTGTAAGCTATTGAGTTGGTATATTTTTGTGTTTATTTTACTTCTATAAAACAGCTAGCATGAACGCTAAAGCTAGTTAACAGACACAGAAAATGGAAGCTTTATGACTTGCAACACTTAGACTTAATGTCCTATTAAAATCCCTAAATGAACATGTCACACAATACTTTTTTGTCTGTGTCTGTGTAACCAGGGCGCTCTGCGAGCCAGCACTCCCCTCTCCTCTGGATACCACTTCTATGGAACTCTGCTGTCATGCTATGATGTGTGGTGAAGTGTTCCCTGCCCTTCCTAGACCAGCTGTGTTGTGTTGCTCAGTAAGGGACACTGAAAGAGTGCACTGCTGACTGGAGGGTCTTTATTTTCTTAGGATGGCAAAATAGTTAAAATAAGAGTAATCATCAGATTCCACATTTTTCTGGTTCTTTTATTCCCTCTACTCAGTTGAGAGCATGACTGAATGGTACAGAGGCCATGATGTGACCATTTTTTGATGGAAAGACACTAAGATATTTTTTATTCATGCTACAACTGCATGTCCTCCATTTTTCTGTTCCTCACCACTCAACAAAAGTCTCTCATATAGAGAGTACATACACTAGACATGTTAATCCATTCAGACATTAATATGTCACACAATTTGCACACATAGGTCATTCAAGTTCATCTCAAATATGCTCAGTTTGATTGAGATCCAGGGATTGTGGTGGCCATGTGTGGCAGCCCTGCTTATGTAAATAATGTGTGTAGGAATGTACGGTTGGCAGGGATGAGGTTAATTCTGTCCCTGCCAACAATCACCTGTGTGGCCTTTCCCCAGCTAAGTAACTGACTGCTAAATGGGGAATGGCCACATGTTTAAAAGCAAGGAGAGAGCCTTTGGGAAAGGGAGTTAGGTGTGTGAAACTGGTGTGTGTGTGTGTGTGTGTGTGTGTGTAAATGTTGTAGTGAAGGCAAATGCCCAGCCTACGTTTGTGTATTTTGTTTAAACCTTTTATTTCAGCCTTCGTGCCATGTTTTGTTTGTTTCTGTTTTATTTGTGATTGTGTATTAAATGTGCACAACAATGCTTCGCTGCAGCTTCTGTTTCTGAGTCTCTAATTACTGCCGGTAACATCTTGGGCCATTGTCATTATGCTTAACCCATTTGCACAAGTGGGTGGACTTCATCCACAACGACGTTTAAATAAATGACAGCATTTGTTTCGGCCTTCCAGAGAAATCAAGTGACCCAGAGTATAACAGGAGAACAAGTCCCACTCCTGGTTGATTCCAAATCCAATTGGGTAGAGAGGTCCTAATAAAGTGGCCAAACAGTGTAGATTTGGCTTTGTCACAGCCAGCTCTTTATTACATTTGGTTCTACCTCTGATATATTAGTTACGCCTGGAGAAGTTATTTGATTACTATAATCAGATTCAAAAGAATGAGCCTTGTAGAAGTGCTGAAAAGCAAAGAGCTAGCACCTCTTGTACAAATCAATATGAAACATTAGCTTCCAATTTGCCACCCAATTGCAATGCCAAAAAACTGTACCTTGCCAAATACATCTCTATGTAATACTTTTCCTGCCACTTGCCACAGTGTTTTCCATGCTAAACTGTGTCTCCTTGCAATCCTTTGCAAATGTTTTTGAGTAGGGGGGTTGGGAGGGCATTTGGTGCCTAGTAGTACAACAATGAGGGTTTTCTAACATGTAAATCTAATAAGAGGTACAAGCGGTTTTGAATACTAAATTTCAATAAATTATTTAAAGTCTCCCCCTTTAATAAATTGACATGGTTGAAAATGGCTTTACACTTCTAGAATATTTTCCAGTACATTAATTCATAACTTTGAATAGCATTTGAGAAGGTGTATCAGTGTGAGAATAAAATGCTTAATAACCTCAAAATAGTTCTTTGCACCACTGGATTCGCAAACATGCATTGCCAGATGTGATGAGTGATTTGTGCATTGATGACCGACTATGGTATCCCACTTTGTGGAGTTCTCGGCGGACTGTTTTTGATGAAACTGGTTCGTGCCCCAGTTAAAATTTGTGGTCAATTGATCTGCAGTTGCTCACCTGTTTTGTCTTGTACTTCAAATTATTGCACAGATATCATGATCCTGTAGTATGCGTTTCCGCCCACTGTTGCCCTTTGCTGATTATGTCTTTCCTCTGAGTTCCAAGCCAACATCACCTTAGACACAGTTGCTTGTGAAACATCAACAAGTTGAGATGTCTTGGTCACTGAAGCTCCTTCCAAACGTGCCCCAACAATCAGCCCTCTTTCAAAGCCACGAGGTCTCCTCTTGCAGCCATGCTAGCCATAATTATAGGCAACCAGGCCTGTCCAGCATTTTTATACATGACCCTAAACATGCTGGGATGTTATTTGCTTAATTAACGCATGAGCCACACCTGTGTGGAAGGCCTTGCTTCCACTACCTGTATATTTGACTGTAGTCCACAGAAGCCAGTTTATGGTATGAATTTTTTTCATGAACATGCATGGCTTGAAGTTTGAAACTGCACAGCTGGATATTATTCTTATCCTTCAGTTCATTTTTACTAACTAATTAAGTCAGATGTTATGGCTGTTTGAAATTTAAAGGAATACAGTAAAAAATTATCAGATATACACACTTATTGCGTCATTGATTTTTTTATATTTTAATTTAATTGACTTGCATTTGCAAAATAAGTATCTGTGGCTTTTATTACAATGTCCAAGTCAAAACAGTTGGACCTTTTCATAATTATAGTCCTCATTCAAAATGTACACAATTATGCATAATGTGTCTGTTACATGCTTGTCATAGTACCTGATGAAAAATATTATCATAAACTTTTAGATGTCTTCAGACCTTTAAGACATGTAAGGTAGTGTGTGGGTGTAATCTGATAAATGTGATGTTATGCACATTTTACAAATATGTATTTATTCAGTTATAACGACCTTGCTTACAGTGTACAACATCTGTGTGCACTGGTTTCAGACAGGGCTGAAATATACAGTATGTAAGATACGACATACCAATTCAGCTCTTCACGTCAAACAAAAGGAAATAAAACTGACTCCAGGTAATTAGATAATAGATTACCATATGTATAATAAAATAGGATAAAATATTTTTTTAAAATTTTTTTGTTAATGAGTAAATTCATTTTCTGTATTTGTGTTTGCAGAAGAGGCGCCACACAGCTTTGAATTCTGAGCCATGACATTTGATGTTATTTGGTTCTTATCAACTTTGAGTATTGCTGGTTTACACTGCATGATGGATTGGAGAGAAAAATCATTAGAACAAACTTCAGCCAGGGCTGCTGGGATGTTACAGAGTGCTTGTCATCCTATTGTAGCAACTGGGAGAGAAAACCTGTTCCTGACTGGCTCAAAGACACTTAATCACAACCTCAGGAGAGCAAGCATTGACAGCATCTGATATTTCTGAAATAGCCAAGACAGTACAAAATTAACTGCATGACAAGCCATCCACTGGTTTGCTGTCCTTAGGCATCTGAGTCCAGGCAGGCTTGCTAACAGTGTGAAAGACAACAAGACAACTCTGAATGTTAAGTGAGGAACTTTGCTTTGTGTTGTTGATTCAAATGTGAAAAAAAAACCAAAAAGCATTTCTATAGATTTCTTCTGAAACTACAACAGCTGTGAATATGGATGGGAATGTACCAGACATTTGAAATGGCAGCCAAGTAAATGTCCCAATTAGATTGAAAGTGTTAGAACTAAACTACAATCTTAAACTACTAACTGAAAAGGTAGCAGCCAGTTAAATGTGTTTTTGAGGCTTGCCTCTGTCATTCATAAACTCCACTGAGGGCTTCACTTGGTGGTAGGAATGGGTCACCATTGGATACATGGGGAGATATAAGATAAGGAATACATCAATTCACAAGCAAGTACTTGTTTTGATAACCAAATTACAATGAAAAAACTTCATGTGCCTACGTTTCAGTTAGACTGATCTCAGACTGGCCGCAAGAGGGAGCCAACGTTCAATATTTCCAAAAGCACATATGCAATTTCAAATGCTTACATTTCATTTTGCCCAGGCTGTACTACAAAGTGATCATTCTAAAATGGGGTTTTAATTAAGTGGGTTGCATTTAGCCATGGGCACAGTTCCACTCCTGCATTCACAAAATTGAAATAAGTAATCAATGCTTTTGTTTATTAGGGTTACATTACAATTTTGAATATCAATTGTATGTTCCCCTGCTTCCAATATTTTTTTTAGAAAATGCTTAGTAAATAAATATGTCACGTCTGTCTTAATTGGGCATAAACTATTTGAGATTATTTGTATTTATTTGTGCACATTTATACAGTACTGTACCAAAAATATAATCAGATCCCACATACATGTTATCCCATGAAAACTGGTTACAGCTGAGAATCAATCTTCCTGAAACTTCCCAAAATTCAAGAAAATGTATATAAGTGCGATCTAATATTAGACACTAGGTGGCGATGTAACCTAGTGAATTGGGGGGGGGGTTATACACTTTATGTATCTTGGATGCTATCGTAAGTACTACTGACCTTTTTTTTCTTGAACAGGAGAGGTTTTAGGGATTTATCATGGAAAAATATACAGTATATATAGACATAAATAAAACTGGTCACTTTTGATAAGTGATCTTTTAATTGATTACATTTTTTAAAATAAGATTTTGATATATATATATAATATATTATATATATATATATATATATATATCTATAATATATATATATATATATATAAACATTTGTCCAGTTATATTTATTTTATACTGGGAGGGACTACGAAAAATGACCCTCCCTGATGCTTTTTATACATTTTTACAGACAGACATGAAAATTATTTATACCGCTACCTTGGCAGTTGTCAGATGTTAGTAACTATAGATATCAGATCAGTCTAAAATTTTATTTTTTGCAAACGTTAGTATCTTTTTCAAACAATTTAAATATTTTAAATAAATACAATTATAATTTACAAATTCATAATATTTACAGATATATCAGTTATTAACAACTCTGAAATATTTTAATTTAGCCCAATAATATTCTAATAATAGGTTTTTAATTGTATTGCATTTTGTTTCTGTTTCAAGAAATCTTTTCTCCCCTTGCAGATAGACTAAGGTGACTTTAATTCACCCTGAGCAGAATGACAGCTCTGTCAGCAGTTCAGACTGGTGGTGCTGGATACAGTATACATCCAGTTTTACGTAATGTGCTGCTGCAGTTGGATCAATAAAGTTTACTTTAGGAGATGCAGCCTCCTTCAGTAAAGGGGGATATATCAGGTTTAACTTTTTTTTCTTCTTGAGGGACAAAAGTATTGTCCAAAACAGGTCTTTGGAATTTCAGAGCCTGTTTAAAAATGTTTTACTTTATAAACTGGTCAAGAAATACTGAGTGCATTGATTGGCTGAAAACAGTCTCAGAATAACCAGATTCAGATCGCCATTATTTTAGTACCATAATTTTATCGGCCATTTCATAACCCCTATTAACATGATCATTTGTACTACCATCTGATTGCTTTTCCTGTGTCAAAACTATAGTTTAGGGTTTAATAATATGATGGTGTCGTAAAACTGTTCAAATATTACAGTGAAATACAGCTGTTATTTCTATATGGTATTTTTTGCAGTTATGATTCTAAATTGTTTTTTGTTAATGTCGCCCCCACCCCCCCATGGTTAAATTGCTTTGGTCTGATAAGAAATGAAAATTGATATTGCTGCTCTTTATATAGTAGAGCCACCATTTTGATTGAGTGCTTCACTGCTTTTATCAAATGTCTGCCTTGTCCTTCACTTTCCCTCCCTTTCTAAGTTGCCTAACATCCATAAAGAACTCTTAGCCGCATTTTGTTTTATTTTCTAATCAATCAAGTGGTACTTTTCCATGAGTATTATCTAAAACCAATTATCTGTAAATAATGCAGCTGGCTTGATATATTTAGGCAGGCTTTCTTCAGCTGCCAGAAAATCACTTTTCATTAGAAAATCAATGCTAAATGCGATTACACCATCCTTAGCACAGTGAGCTGGGATAACATTTGTACTGTCAGCAGTTCCCTTTGTTATCCAATTAGATAAGAATCACTTTCACAGAATAAGGAAAAAGGTTACTATGTCTATCCGAGAATAAAGATAAATGCTGTATTAACTAAATAAGTAAACAGACTTGCATATCTACCAAGTAAATTAACAATGAATTCAGCAATAAAAAGTTATCCCTATTGTGACAGGATAGCTGATGTGGTGACGTCAGGCCAAAATGCAGGAACAACAAACACAGTACTGCAGGGCAAAAAGACGCTGTGGCGCAGTTTATTTTTTAACACAAAAACAAAATAAAAGATTTAATAAAATAATCACAAACAGAAGCAATAGGTCAGGCTGGACAATCTCCTACACTTATTATATCTTTTAGTAGTTTTGCTTTTACTTTTAAACTCCTTTTTCTCCTCGCTCGCTCTCGTTCCTCCTCTCAAACACCCACACCTCTTGCAGCCAAAGCAGCAGGTCTTTAATATCATGGCTTAGGGGTTAACTGGCTATTAATTATCTTATTAACCCTCGGCCATAGTCTGCACAGGTAGATCTATTATGCGTGACTGCCAGCTAATTCAATAATTACTAGCTGACAGTCACGCATTCATACAAGGTATTTTAATGTGGATGGGGCTTCCCATCCACATTGCAAAACAAAAGCTACAGCTCTTGTCATCATATATTTACAAATGATACATATAAATAAATCATAATAAATAATATAACAAAACAAATACAAAACAATAAACTGCACAGGGGCAGAGGGGTACCCCGTTCTAAAATAAACAAATACATGTACAGGGCTCCTTGCTATGTTACACCTATATGTTGACCCTCTACAGCCAAAGCATAGGGAGTATTTTGATTTGGTGGAAGGATATGTTCAATAAAATATAATTTTCATTATAAAATCTAACATTTTTTTTTTGTAAAATAATAATTGCATTCAATTTTATAAGCACAATTTAACACACTTGAAGGCACCTCTTCTCAGTTGGTTGAATGCACTTGGCTACGTGCCTCACAACGCACCTGAGGCGTGAGTTGCATCAGTACAACCCAGGCTTTCTTGTGTGTTACTGCTTGCAGAACTAAAGTAAGCCAATGCAAGGAGAGTTAACAGTTATGAAATTTGTTAATACACCATGCAATCAATATTGCTGAAAACGGCAATGTAGGTTCTGATAGGTTATCGTAATGCGACGTTCCCTTCAGATTCCCCGGTGTGGACTGGCTACTCCACACAGCCAGGATGCGACGCTGTGCTATATGACTCACTCTGAACACCACGTGGCTGAACTTTTACCAGGTGAGCCACTTGGAGACCTCTAGGGTGTTAAGAAGCCAATAACAGTCTCATGAATATAAAAACGTATTATATTAATAAAACAGACTGAAAAAGTATTTTTTAAATAACTCATGAGTTCAAGCTTTGTGAATAGGACCATATGGCAGAGTTATTGGTCCAGTTTCTCATGTTCAGGGAGAGCCCAGGAGAATGCCCCTCTACAATGCAAAAATATTTACAGCCTACCATATAACTAGGCTCACAAAATGATAGACAAATGTGATATATTATATATGACAGCTGGAGATATATATAATAGTAAAGTTTGACTTTTCAGGTTATATAGAATCGAGGCAAGTAGAGGAGTACATGTAGGGCCAAAACAGAAGAATTTAACCTGGAGCTATACAAAATCTGGTCAACAATTAAAAAAACAAGCTATTTAGATTTGGAAATGTACTGCCACACTTCACTGAACAGTCCTTCAACTGAATGTAATGTTGTTCACCCTGAGGGTAGCATGATTTAATTCAGCAGAAAATTCCCCTATTTGAGTAACTTTCGATGACAAACCAATTATGCTTTCATTAACATTAATATACAGCGATTCAAACTGTCATAAAATGCATTTCAGCATATTTCTTCTTATCTAAATAGACAACTTACCAGTTAACCTTTAACAACAGATACTTTATACTTTAGCATGAAAAAAAATGTATGTGATACATGCAGTACAGTAGTGATGCAGGACATACAGAAATAAAACATTTCATTGTAAAGCTGGGACTTTTATCATTTCGTCTCGCACTACTGTGTGTTTCTTCTGGTCTGACATCCACACTACAGCCGACTTTGTCACAAGGGTCAATAGCTGAGCCATGGTGGAGTAAGTCGACGCTAGTGGAGTGAGCAGAGAAGAGGACCAAGGCTGTTGATAAAATAACTGATTTAGTTTTGATCAGAAGCTCTTCATGAGGAAGTGTTAAAAGCACAGTCAGTGATTTCAAAACTATAAATTGTACAGGGGACAGATCAGACAATAAGAACCTAAATGTGCTACATGCTGTTAATACTTTCCAATTGCACAAACATGCATGTGTCTGAAATCAACTTGGTGGTTGGAAGAACTATTTGCTATAAAACATTTCTGGTTGACGTGTGTGTTCATTGCATCTTCTAGGCAATTTGTTTATTTTATTATTTGCTCAATGTACTTTCTTATTGTAGTAGAGACTGATGTAAAATGTTCTCATATGATGCAAAATGTCTGTGAAATATACTGTAAAAAAATTTAAAAAATGATATATTGAGCTTCTTTGTGATTGTAGCCCTTGGACCAATCAAAATTCTAAGGTAAAACTATTAAAAACATATATAACAAAGGTAACAATAGTGCCTTCTCTGGTACACTGAAGAAGGCACTGGCCAGAACTATCTATTTGACTTAGTTTCTTATAATTCACTTCAACTACAAACCTATTTAAAAAAAAAAAAAAAAAAAAAGCTTAAATGTAAGACCTCATTCTTGTGTTTTATTAAGCACATCTAACAAAACATTTAAAACTGTGTGAGTATTCTTTATGAATACAGAAAAAAAGTACATCATACTTGAGCTGAACTGAACAAAATTCAGTTTGTTTATTCTATGGCTATCCACTTATTAACTTTTCCATTGCGTTTGGACGTGATTTCAAGTTTGAGAAAAAGCAGACTCGCCTAACACAGGCATAGCCAAGATCCAGCTGTTTCAACTGTGATTCCATCATTCAAAGTTGAATGAATTGTGGCAACTAGACAACCTTGCATTCTTTATTTCAGACTGGAATAGTTGACCATATTCTTTTGACATTGGTGAGGTGATATTTAATGTGAGCTCTGTCTGGTGCACACAGTCAGAGTCCAAGAGGACCCACCTTGGATTGGATAATACAGGGTTATAAGACTACAAGCATCGGTGTATGAGGGAATATCAGCACTGTGCTGTTTACACAATACGATCTAAGAGATTGTAATGTCACCAATTTAAATGGTCAGGTAAGATTTTTTTTAAAGCAGGTGTTTCTTTGTAATATGTTGTGGAATACAATGGGAAAACATGCCCTCTGACTGGTTGAAATATCCTCAACAGTCTATAATACATCATAAAACATGTTTACACATAATGAATTCCAAACAAAAACAATTATCTGTCCCATTTACTGTATGTTTAAAAGTGCTTGCTGGCTACCTCTAATAAGGTTGAGAGTGTATTTCACTCACACTCTTGCTGTATTGAATCTGTTTATTAGAACCTGCTGTGGTACGTTCAGCTTTGTCATTGACATTCTGAGTGCTAGATCTGCACTGTCAGCGAAACTATAAGTGCAGTGGCTGCTAATAGGTTTCAATGGGGATATGACTTATTATGAATGGCTCGGTGGTTCAGCACCTGGAATCTACACTAACATTCTGAACTCCAGTATCAAGTTTTTACAAAGGAGGATACGGACAACATGCCCCAAATGTCATCCAGTTCACATCCAGTTTTAAATAACTTTAGCATAACAGAGGCAGAAGTGTTAAAGGGACTAGGAGATCTTAAAATAAACAAATCCCTTGGGCCGGATGAGATCCTCCCAATAGTACTCAAAGAAATGAAAGAAGTTATTTACAAACCACTAACCAAGATCATGCAACAGTCTCTTGACACAGGGGTGGTACCGACAGACTGGAAAATTGCAAACGTAATACCGATCCACAAAAAGGGAAACAAAACTGAACCAGGTAACTACAGACCAGTAAGCCTGACTTCTATTATATGCAAACTTATGGAAACTATAATAAGATCCAAAATGGAAAATTACCTATATGGTAACAGGGTACTGGGAGACAGTCAACATGGTTTTAGGAAAGGGAGATCGTGCCTAACTAACTTGCTTGATTTTTTTGAGGATGCAACTTCGGTAATGGATAATTGCAAAGCATATGACATGGTTTATTTAGATTTCCAGAAAGCTTTTGACAAAGTCCCACACAAAAGATTAATTCTCAAACTGAATGCAGTAGGGATTCAAAGAAACACATGTACATGGATTAGGGAGTGGTTATAGAAAGTACTGATTAGAGGAGAAACCTCAGAATGGAGTGTGGTAATCAGTGGAGTACCACAGGGATCAGTATTAGGTCATCTGCTATTCCTAATCTACATTAATGATTTAGATTCTGGTATAGTAAGCAAACTTGTTAAATTTGCAGACGACACAAAAATAGGAGGAGTGGCAAACATTGTTGCAGCAGCAAAGGTCATTCAAAATGATCTAGACAAGATTCAGAACTGGGCAGACACATGGCAAATGACATTTAATAAAGAAAAGTGTAAGGTACTGCAAGTAGGAAATAAAAATGTGCATTATAAATATCATATGGGAGATACTGAAATTGGAGAAGGTATTTATGAAAAAGACCTAGGAGTTTTTCTTCATCTAGACAATGTGGGGAAGCTATAAAAAAGGCCAACAAGATGCTCGAATACATTGTGAAAAGTGTTGAATTTAAATCAAGGGAAATAATGTTAAAACTGTACAATGCATTAGTAAGACCTCATCTTGAATATTGTATTCATTTCTGGTCACCTTGCTATAAAAAAGATATTACTGCTCTAGAAAGAGTGCAAAGAAGAGTGACCAGAATTATTCCAGGTTTAAAAGGCATGAAATATGCAGACAGGCTAAAAGAATTGAATCTGTTCAGTCTTGAACAAAGAAGACTATGCAGCGACCTAATTCAAGCATTCAAAATTCTAAAAGGGACTTTTTCAACCTGAAAAAAGAAACAAGGACCAGGGGTCACAAATGGAGATTAGACAAAGGGGCATTCAGAACAGAAAATAGGAGGCACTTTTTTTACACAGAGAATCATGAGGGTCTCAGTAATTTTGTTGAAGCTGACACCCTGGGATCCTTCAAGAAGCTGCTTGATAAGATTTTGGGATCAATAAGCTACTAACAACCAAACGACCAAGATGGGCTGAATGGCCTCCTTTAGTTTGTAAACTTTCTTATGTTCTTATGTTCTTATGTCAGTTAATTCCAATTGCCTAAAAGAGGTAAGAAGACAGAAGGGGTTTAGACCTTTTTTTTGTGACCAGTTATTTTGTTCTTACTGCTTTCCATGATTCAATTTTTTTCTTTAACCAGTCGCTGTCTTCTCAAGTGAAAGATATGCACCAGGAAGGCCGTTCTCATTGACTCTTGAACTATTGACCAAACCAAACAGGATGAATAGCAACCCTTACAACATCTCTACTGGGGTCAGGGAGCTCCAACTCATACTCTCTCCAGATGGCATGCTGCTCTTTCTGACAACCTGTGAAGGGCTGGTGAACCCTCTGGCATCTAAACTTTAAATCAGCTGTGCATCCAGTTTTGACAATGTATACCTATCCTTTAACGTCTAAAATCCATATATATGAATTTCTTTGCTGAGTCCAGTATCTTTGGGTTCAACTTAATATTTGTGGTCCTCAAAAAATATTTAAGACAGTTTTAAGTGGAAAAGTTATTCATACAGTACAATGAGTGGGGCTCTCATCATCATAAAAAGGCAGGTGTGTAAACCCACTCAAATTTTTTTATTGTCTTTAATGATGTTAATATGGGGGTAATCATGGGAATACATGAGTGGGCTAATATAGATTTAAAAGGCACAGTATTGATCCACCACAATATATAGACTCCAGTGTGGTAAAACTGTCCAGGTGATGCCAATATACCGTTTGGAAAATAAACAAATGACCTCCCGTTGTTTGCTATAAAACTTTTTTTTTCCACATTCAGGTCCCTCTCGCTTTTGTATGGCATTTTAAAATCAACAGCTACTGTATATGCTGAGTTTGGAAATCCATTGGATGATATCTGAGACTGTAAAATGGATTCCATTTGTACCACCTGCAAAATCATGTATTGGGAAATGATTGGTGATGTGAGTGATAACACTTCACTGCAGTCACAATTATGCAACTGTTTAATTCCCCACTTACAGAGGAGGTAGCTGCACCGCCCATGTGTTGTTTTAACATGGTTAAGTGCAGTCCAATGTCATTGAGGAGAAAAATATATATATAAAACCATACACAGATCATCAATTGCATTCTTCCACTAAGACCATGTATTTTCGGGACTTTTTGATTAAATCTTCTTGTTAAAGTATCTTGTTAGGGACATTACAGACTGACCACATATCTTGCCACCAGCTGTAAGTGTCTTTCCTAGCTGATAGAAGTGTCGAGGCATGGGTCCTAAAAAGTTTCCTAGACTAGGTGGCTGGGTAGTGGTGATTTGATGTCATGATGTATAGGTAGGTCCGGGTCGGCTATAATGTTATTCTACTCTTGGAGTATGGTAGTGTGGAAGGGGTGTGGGTAATTCACTGACTAGGAGACAGACAGGTGTAATTGAAAATACCACACAGGTGCCCAGTTTTATTTTCAAACAGTTCTTGCTTTTTCCGGCAGAGGGTACTGTTGACCGTGGGCTGCCTATCAACGATGATAGACAGCACCACGGAAATACCACAGCTGGTACGTGAACAGCAAGTGCACTCGCAGGTGCTCAAAGAAATAATAATGATAACACAAGGCGAAAAGAACAATGGAAAATAAAACAGTAATAAAACTACAAATAAAAGGTGCTGCACTCGGCAGTGTTATCCCGGTCGTCGCTACCCGCACGACCCGGATCACTGATTCCCGGTCCTGGATCAGTGCTTCCGCACTCTCGTTGCGTCTAAGTGGGCAGACCTGAGGAAACA
Source organism: Polyodon spathula (assembly GCF_017654505.1). Lineage (NCBI taxonomy): Eukaryota > Metazoa > Chordata > Actinopteri > Acipenseriformes > Polyodontidae > Polyodon > Polyodon spathula. Next base: position 66,060,203 of record NC_054537.1, read on the forward strand.
ACGGAGCGTTAATTTATAGGGCTAACAATCTCCCAAGAAGCGCCTCTCAGCCATTCAGAGAGGGGGAAAGTCTACACACCCACTTTCCCACCTCCCCGTGTCACTGCCATGACTCACAGGCGGTTGTTGGACGATTGCTGCCCTCTTCCTGCAGCCCGTGAACACGCCAGCAGAGTCAGCACAGATCTCTCCCTGTTACAGGTAGCATATCATCTGATGTTCAATGGCAGGATATTGGAGAGTACTGGTAGTCACAGTAGTGGTGCAGATTAAAGTGCACTAATGACCAATCTCAGAGCTGTGTTGACAAACCTTGTGTATGGACTGTTGTACCAGACGGGTGAGCAATACTCAGCTGTTGATAAAACCAAGGCTAGTGTTGATGTCCGGAGGGTAAAGCATCACAAAGTCAGGAAGTACACGCAAGTTTCTGGATGATGTTGATCCTAGCTGTGTTGTTGCTGGAATATACAAGGTGCTGGTGGTAACTGAAGGTCCGATCAAATGTTACGCCTAAGTAGAGAACACCACATTGAGTGATTTTGTGGCCTCAAAATTGTTCATGTGGAAAGCAGAGACTACAGTTTGGGCTGCATAGTTCTCCAGGTCCTTCACCTTCTTTTCCGGGTTAAGGATAGCTACAACCTTGGCGGTCTTACATTCTTTCGGTATTTTGCTGTAACACTGAATGTTGATAAAAATGTCTGCCAGCCTTCATTGTCCTTTTAGCCCAAAGTTCTTGAGGGACAGCACTGAATCCTGCCACTTTTCCCGATATGGTGTTGACGAGTTCTTTGTTCACCTCCTCCACTGAGTAGGGTATGGGGGCAGTGGGGGGTAGATTGATAGATATCATAAGGCAGAGTTGTTTTAAACTTGTCATCTGGTGATTTTATCTACCGGCACTTTAGAGTTGTTGATTAGTTGTGCTGCGATGGAGTCTGGGCTTATTTGCGGTGGTTTGTGAGCTGCCAGATACCTTCAGGTTAAAATACTGAACTCAACCCACCCCAGCAATTAGGAATTATCAACAAACAAAAATGATTTGGATTTGATCTAATGTCAGTGCTCCATTGAACTGTGCTTAATGTACTTTTTTTTCCCACAATGTGGTGTCACTTCCTTCAAACAGGGAGGACAACTACATATTTCACCAAGACGGAGTGTGTCTTTTCTTAACAGGTGCTTACACTGGGCCTGGCAGGCAACTACATAAAAAGAAAAGAAAACAAAAAAAACAACATATACAGCCAGCCTTTGCACAAAAAAAAAGTTGTTTAAAAAATGAAGTGGAATGCCATTGAGTCAATAAGCAAATATAACACAATAACAAAATAAACCAATGATAAATGATACAGAGATATCAGCTACTTAATGTTAGTTTACAGTGTAGTTTATTAGTAGTAAACTAAGCTAAGGAGTTTACCATTTAAAGGTGTCCACCTACTGGTCTCCACACAACGGGCGCGATGTGATTTGTCGTGCGATAAAATTGTACTTTCGCTGCGACACTACCTTTCACACAAGTGGTGACAGGTGCAAGTGATGTGATAGGCAACTCTGCTCTGATTCTATCATCAGCTAGAAAAAATCACACATATGATAGTCCTGTTATACAGCTAATAAAAATATAGAATAGCTTTTCAGAATACTTATTTCAATAAAGGTAAACGAATCATACACACCAGATATATCTAGTTCCCTGGAAATGGACTGCCAGATGTTCTCCCTCATTGCCAAGTCTATCATTTTTTTGCCCTTTATTGTACAGCTCCAGGTATTTTGATACTGCAAGAATGATCTTTTCTTAGGCCATTGTTTACTGAAGACACACAAAGATAGCTATTCCTCAGTGGACAGTTCCCTAGCTGTGTCACGCCAAAATCGCAAAAATAGACACCAATCCTATTTTTCTTGAATCGCTTCAGTGTCACTTCAGTGTCGTCCGTCGCATCGCTGCTCGTATCAAAAATACGTTTTATTTATTTTTTTTGTCATACAACACATTCACTTGTCGCATTGTGTCTGGTATGTAGAGGCCTTAAGTTCTGAAATAAAATAAACACAAGAATATATATTTTGAACAAGATGCTTCAATTTTGTTCATTCACATAATTAGCTAATTCACTGTTTATTTGATATAAAATAAGCAAATTTCTTCACTGCATTAACGGGAAGAAATATTATGGTAAACATAATAATACATACTTTATTTTTAAAATAACTCTTCATTTAATAAAAAGCAGAGACTCATTTTAATGAAATGAAAGGCTAAAATAGTTTTTTTAAATGAAATACAGCTCTATGCGTTACTCTCTGAGTGGAAATAAATCATAGATTATGTCCAATTTGCCATTTTTGAATGAGGACCCTAATCAGAAAAGCTTATATGATCCTCAACTACTTAAAATCACAAGGCTAAGCAGTCAAGGCATTAATAATATTGCCATATCGAAGTAGTGAAAAGAAGAGATGGATATGGTGATGTGAAAGATGGAGATAGGAGAAGGGTTGTGATTAGGCATGATGGCATGATACAAGACAGATCACAATCTGGTGGCAATTTTGCTTTAAAGCAATCAATGACATTTAAAGCAATGTTGTTTACTGAGGTCAATGGCACAAATACATATTAACTAATAATTAGGGATGCCAATTTGTGTTTTCCATTGTTTTTTTGCTACTGTTTTCTGGTTACAACTAATTTTAGGAGATGCAGGGAAGAAAGGAATGCTGAGAATGTTCTATATTGAGAGTATAATTAGTGAGATTTGTCAGTTGAGTGATTGATAAGAATGCATTTATCCTGAACTATACGGTTATCTTAAAAATAACAGCAGGGGTGATACATTCTAACTACTGATGTGTTGTGCTCATTATTTGTGTGCCATCATGATTCAGTATCAAATGTGGCACTGTACTTATATTGCTTTAAAACTAGTATGATTTAGATTCCCCATTTGAGATTATAAATAAGATCTACTAAAAAGAAAAATAACCAAATTACTGATGTTTAATTTACTGATGTAGTTAAAAAATATCTTATTATACTGTACATCATAACTTGATTACTTGCAAGCTATATTTGTTTACAAGTGAATGCAGAAAACAATTTTACACAAGAGGGATATTTCATAATGTAGGTTGCATTTACACAATACATGATGTATCATAGAGTCTTGGGAATTATACTATTTAGAGATGAATGACCTTTAGATGTGGGAGAACTAAGTTTAATAAAAAAAAGAATAGAAAATAACACAGTGCTGCTGTCACTAACTATTAATTCTCCCAAATACAGAAACATGTAAAAAGGTAGAACTGTACTATAGAATAGATTATACCATTATCTTCAAGCAAGAGAGAAGACTTAAAGAAATGAAAAAAATATATCACTTACATGATAAGATTGCTGGATTCTGCTGCAAAATCTGATCTGCTAAAATGAAGTTCACACTTCAGTGAATATTATAGCCTTTTGTTCTAAATCTGACTGGATTATATTTATTGTAGTCCTCGACTTACCAAGTCTGGCCATTTGCTTGTCAGTAAACCCTTAAGCAAACTCATTACTAAGCAAAATGTCAGCATAACGAAAACAATAGGCTTCTTGTCATGGCGTGGTATTGCAGGTTTTAAACTCACCTGCAATCTAGAATCGGTCTGCAATGCAACCTTCATCTTCCTGTCGAATCACCACCTTGCTATGCAGCTCTGCAGATGGATTATCTCACCTTCAAAAACTATGAACCTGTGACAGTCCTGTGAAAATAAACATTTAAACTCCATCCAAAAGACAAGACAGTAACTGACTCACAACAATAAAGTAGGCTTCAGGTCTGTCTCTATACTTTCATCTCATCATACGCACCTTTGTCTCACAGTGCACATTTTTAGTTATGGGACGGCTTATACTCCTCTCTACTCAGTTAACAATGTACTATTTCAGCACTAATATACAAATCTATTAATGAAACAATTCTTTACTGCATATCAGCCAGTGAAATTGGGGGGAGGGGGGGATCAACATATGTGTTGTTGTATGATGCATTATTGCATGACTAAAAAAGATACAGCTTTAGTAGTTTGTCCTGAAAGGAAATTTAAAGATTATAGAGGATACTTCGGTAAACATAAAATACAGAATGCTTGAAACAAACAATATCTGAAAACTCAATTTTAATTTTCACATAAGAAAGCAAGTAGGTGACTATGGACTGGTGGGCAATTCACTGACAAGGAGACAGAACTTTGAGTAACGCCGCTCAGGCGCACTGATTTATTTCAGCCCGCAGGGGTAAACAAGACCAACGTTATACCAGTCCAGGTGCACAGTCCAATGTAGGTGCACTCGCAGGTGCTCTGGAAATAATAAAATCACAAAGGACAAAAGGTGAAAGAAAAAAGGAGAATAAAACACAGTAATAAAACTACAAAATAAAGGTGCTGCCCTCGGCAGCGTCACCCCAACCATCGCTATCCGCACGGCCCGAGTCTCCGTCCTACGCTACGGTGTTCCCTCCACCTATACACTTTTCAGGGTCTGCCCAAGGATTCCCCGATTTCTACAATCTTTCCTTATCTAATGGGTTTTTTAGATATTTTAGTTTGTTTTTGTTTTGCCGGCCGTGCTCGGCCCGGCAATCCCAGCTGGCTTGATTCATCTTAGAGGGGCAACCTGAGGGAACACAGAGCGTAATCTTTATAGGGCCAGCAATCCCCCAAGGCCCGCCTCTCAGCCAGTCAGAGAGAGAGAGAGCCACACACCCTCTCCCCCACCTCTCCGTGTCACTGCTATGACCGAAAAACGAATATTGGAAGGCTGTTGCCCTTCCTGCAGCACTATGAAATGCGCCAGGAGAGTCAGCGCAGGTATCCCCTGTTACAGTGACCTTGAATTATTGGAAGGATATTTCAAACAAACTTTGCTTCTATGTTTTTACGTGTCACAGGTGACGAACTGCGGTTTTTGTGTCGGAGTACAGGTAATACAACAATTTGTTTCAGGACTTTGTTTTCTTGGTGGTTGGATTGGGACTGTGTTTTGTTTACACCCACTAGAGGGGAGGCATGCCTTGATTTAGTCTTTTCAAATAACGAAGATAGAATAACTAAAACAGAGGTCAGAGAACCACTGGCAAACTCAGACCACAACATGGTCTCATTTGAAGTGTTTTTTAAATCCCCAAAAGTAAAGACTAAAGCTAAGGTTTACAATTTTAGAAAAGCAAACTATGAAGGTATGAAACAGAGACTAACAGAAGTAGATTGGAGTAAAATAGAGAAAACACCCACAGAAGAAGGATGGTTGTTCTTCAAAAATGTAGTACTAGAGGCGCAAAACAATTATATCCCTAAAGTAGACAAATCTAAATGTAAAACTAAATTGCCAAAATGGTTTAATAGATCAATTAAAAAAAATATTCAGCGAAAAAAGGCACTTTACAGAGTATTAAAAAAGGACCAAAAAGAAAGTACGCAGAAAGAGTACACAGAACTGCAAACGCAAGTCAAAAAGGAAGTTAGAAAGGCCAAGAGAGAAATAGAAATAAACAGTGCTAAGGGAGCTAAAACCAATTCCAAAATGTTTTTCCAATATTACAACAGCAAGAGAACATTCAAAGAGGAGATTAAATGTTTAAGAGATACAAATGGCAAAATCGTAGAGGAAGAAAAAAAAATAGCAAATATGTTAAATGATTACTTTTCACAAGTTTTTACAAAGGAAGATACTGACAACATGCCCCACATGTCATCCAGTTCCTATCCAGTTTTAAATAACTTTAGCATAACTGAGGCAGAAGTGTTAAAGGGACTAGGAGCTCTTAAAATAAACAAATCCCCTGGGCCGGATGAGATCCTCCCAGTAGTACTCAAAGAAATGAAAGAAGTAATTTACAAACCGCTAACCAAGATCATGCAGCAGTCTCTTGACACAGGGGTGGTACCGACAGACTGGAAAATTGCAAACGTAATACCGATCCACAAAAAGGGAAACAAAACTGAACCAGGTAACTACAGACCAGTAAGCCTGACTTCTATTATATGCAAACTTATGGAAACTATAATAAGATCCAAAATGGAAAATTACCTATATGGTAACAGGGTCCTGGGAGACAGTCAACATGGTTTTAGGAAAGGGAGATCGTGCCTAACTAACTTGCTTGATTTTTTTGAGGATGCAACATCGATAATGGATAATTGCAAAGCATATGACATGGTTTATTTAGATTTCCAGAAAGCTTTTGACAAAGTCCCGCACAAAAGATTAATTCTCAAACTGAACGCAGTTGGGATTCAAGGAAACGCATGTACATGGATTAGGGAGTGGTTAACATGTAGAAAACAGAAAGTACTGATTAGAGGAAAAACCTCAGAATGGAGTGTGGTAACCAGCGGTGTACCACAGGGATCAGTATTAGGTCCTCTGCTATTCCTAATCTACATTAATGATTTAGATTCTGGTATAGTAAGCAAACTTGTTAAATTTGCAGACGACACAAAAGTAGGAGGAGTGGCAAACACTGTTGCAGCAGCAAAGGTCATTCAAAATGATCTAGACAAGATTCAGAACTGGGCAGACACATGGCAAATGACATTTAATAGAGAAAAGTGTAAGGTACTGCACGCAGGAAATAAAAATGTACATTATAAATATCATATGGGAGATATTGAAATTGGAGAAGGAATCTATGAAAAAGACCTAGGAGTTTTTTCTCAGAAATGTCTTCATCTAGACAATGTGGGGAAGCTATAAAAAAGGCTAACAAGATGCTCGGATACATTGTGAAAAGTGTTGAATTTAAATCAAGGGAAGTAATGTTAAAACTGTACAATGCACTAGTAAGACCTCATCTTGAATATTGTGTTCAGTTCTGGTCACCTCGCTATAAAAAAGATATTGCTGCTCTAGAAAGAGTGCAAAGAAGAGTGACCAGAATTATTCTGGGCTTAAAAGGCATGTCATATGCAGACAGGCTAAAAGAATTGAATCTGTTCAGTCTTGAACAAAGAAGACTACGTGGCGACCTAATTCAAGCATTCAAAATTCTAAAAGGTATTGACAGTGTCGACCCAAGGGACTTTTTCAGCCTGAAAAAAGAAACAAGGACCAGGGGTCACAAATGGAGTTTAGAAAAAGGGGCATTCAGAACAGAAAATAGGAGACACTTTTTTACACAGAGAATTGTGAGGGTCTGGAATCAACTCCCCAGTAATGTTGTTGAAGCTGACACCCTGGGATCCTTCAAGAAGCTGCTTGATGAGATTTTGGGATCAATAAGCTACTAACAACCAAACGAGCAAGATGGGCCGAATGGCCTCCTCTCGTTTGCAAACTTTCTTATGTTCTTATGTTCTTATCTTTGCCAAAATTGTTTCTTTTTTTGGTTTCTTTTTGGCTGTATTGCCTCCCTCCTAATCTGTATACTGCACCCTATTTGACTCTACCTGGTACATAACTATTATTATACAAAGAAGGAAGAGACTGACGGTTTTATGAAAAATGGTTGCATTTAACAGAATTTTTATTGATTGGATACAAGTGTAAAAACCATTTGGAGGCCGCACCATGGGCTATATTGCGGTAGCCCCTATATTTTCTTTTTGTGTGTGGCTCCTTGTTGTTTTGTGTGTTCCCTTTTCGTGCTGCTCTCTGAGATTTGTGGGATGGGGCTGCCACCTGGGAGGAGGAAGGAGAGAGATAGTGGCATACTATTGTGCGGTGGTGGAGGACTACTTGCCAGGACAAATGCAGCAGGCTCGGTTGGGGCGATACAGTAATGGGAACCTGAAAAGACACAAGCAAGGCACCACTGGGGGCAGTCGATGACGGTGATACTTACCGGTTCTAGAGTCCAGTAGAGAGCAACAGCAACGCGGGTTCCATCTGAGCTGGCGAGACAAAGAGAGGAGACACGCAAGGGCACAAGTTCAGCTAAAGGGAAGTAACCAGCTTTGCTGGATTTAGAAGGAATTGTGAACCTGCTTACCTGTATTTCCTCTTCCCTGAAAGTTACTTTTGACCTTTCCCAGGTTTCCTGGGATCTGCCCTCTCTAGGGTCGGCTGTGGATTGGAGGATGGATCCGGCGGGTTTAGCGCCTCCTAGAGGACGATGATCTTGGACAGGGACAGTGGGGGAGCGTAACACCCCTCCCCCCCTTTTTTTGGACTCTTCAATCTATTCCATTCCTTTACAGTATTTTGGACTACTAACTTCAAGCTGCATTAGTAATTTAGTGTTTTTACCCGCGGGAGGGTATCTCCAAGTAGTATTTCTAGACTTTGTATTTTGTTTGTTTTAGTGGGATCTTCCTTGTGTGTGCATTTTTAAAGTGAACGTAACCCTGTGGAAAATTAATAATGTTTTTATTAATTTTAAACCTTGTTGCCGTTGTGGAAAATAACCTGTGTAGGGATAATTAAAAGATTTCTCGGCCAAGAAGGTCTTTGCCCTTCTGAAACCCCAAATGGCATAGTTGGCTACTTGTATTCAAGTTCTTTAGTATACTGGTTATCGCTGTCACCCTACCTGTGACACATGCAGTCAATATTTATCTGGACTGTAGTTGCCATTCCAATTATAAACAACTAGTGCTTTGCACTTGTATATGATGGTGTTGGCATGCAAGTGGTTTTCCCGCTGGGGTTAAGGAAATGGGACTCAATTATCTGGCTATAATTCACTGGAACCTGTGTGTACAAAAAGCCTGCTCAGCACAGAATAAATTGAGTGGATTTTTGTTAGTTTTATAGAAATGTACTAATCTTTTGCTTATCGTGCCCTGATCAATATAAATCAATTTGTGGAGTATGCTCTAGGGGATAGGTCTGAAATATTTGTGCTTGATCAACAAATCATGTCAACTAGGTTATTAGACAATGTCAGAATCAATGTGTGTGTGTGTGTGTGTGTGTGTGGAGTGGCTATAGATGGTGGGAATATCTATTATAATAATCTTGGCAAGGTAGAAGCCTCTGCTTTGTATATTGGTTATTTAATCACAATATAAACAATGAAATGCATAAATGGTGTTTTCCTCATTGCTAACTTATTTAAAGCATTTTGCCAGTCCAGGAAATAAAAGAAAATTAGCAGTTACATAACCATTGCTGGAAAATAATTAACCACTACTGGAAAATAAATGTCTGAAAATAATATAATTCATTTTTGAAGTAACATTTGTTGTTTCATTTTCTGTGGTCCCCATATTCTTTCTTACTAACTAGCTCCTCTTCATTTTGGGATACTATTCCGGTTGGGAAGGCTGCCACAGTACATTATATCAGGATTTCAGATTTATTTTCTCATGAGTACACTCACTGCCAATGGTCTTTTTCTGCAGATACTGTTGCACTGTCAATCATGCAACAGTGGATCCACATAGCTCTAATACAACCAAGTGGCATGAGTCACACCCATCAACAAAATACTGCAGGGAAAAATCACCAGCCCACTGTTACCAGTTTTCTTTTTGGTGCAGTGTATATGTAAAAATGTGTAAAATGTGAAGTGCGTGCACCTCCACTTTATCCCCTTCGCAAGGGATTTCATCCCTAATGAAAGCCGAATCTCAAAACAATACCTGTGTGAATACAGTAATTTACAGCTGTGTGTAATGGTATTTAAAACAAGATTGATTCATCCACCTTTTTACATATCTGCCCTTACTCTAGTCCCATTGCAGTCGGATATGCGGCAGATTACTTGTAAGAAAATTAAAGATTTTAGTCCAGTTTGGAATATTAAACTGGTTAATTGCTCTATTAGTAAGACAACAAGAAAGAGTTACTTTTTTATGAAGAAAAAAACATAAAAACATTCAAATTTGTGTAAACATAAAAAAAAAGAATATGGATACTGCTGGAAAAACTATTAAAATTCCATTTACACACTCATTTCCTTGATCCTTAATGTTAATCAAGATTAGAAACTGGCAAAGGTTCAAGGATAACACCTATGTTTGCAGATGTTATAAAGAAAAATAATATTCATTTTTTTTCTTTTACTTTACTTTAGCAGAATCATATTATACTGTGCATCTGCCTTTCCAATATGTGACTTTATTGTTTGACAAGTACACTTGCTTGAAACGATTTTGTTCAAGAACATCAAATTCAACTTTTGGTTTTTTGTTAGCAATTTTGTTATCTAAGCCATTCTAAATATTTGTAAACAATAAATGTTGATGGTATGTCAACCATTTTTCATATTATATTGTAAAGATTCACTGTTAACCATATTAGGGTATGTAAATAATCTATGATCAGAATTTACATTTAATTTTCTTTATCCATTATATCTGTACAACGAAAGACTTACTGTACAACATAGTTCTTACTTATGACTTGCTTGGATAATGTGCTGTTTTGTTCTTTGTATATTATTAACTGCTCTATAGTGCATTGCAGAGGTGCTGGCACTAGATTAATGTTGGACCAATAGATCTGTGCATAAAGACCCTTAATTTTGTATTTTGCAAAACCCAAGGGCAGTTCTTGCTGCTGGTAACATTCTATAAAGAGGACAATGTAAAGCACCTGACTTTATCCTGTGCTTCTATTACTACAGCTGAGGTATGACATACAGGAGGGGAAAACCACAAATCTGCATATCCTTCCACTGTAGTAACATGCCCATAAACATTAACCCTTTAACTATCACTTATCAAAGTATTTGTCTGAGAAACAAAATAGCTATATTAACTTGTTGATAATTCACAGAAAAAAACTTGGCAAGAAATACTTTTTACATTTTTTTTTTCCAAATAAAACAATTCAACTCTGGAATATTTTTCTCAGCCACCTGGCAAACAAAGGTTTAAAAGCACTCAGCAAGAACAGTGCATGTTTTTTATTGTTCTGCTGCTCGTCAAGCATGACAGGATCTGTAAGAAGTTGTATTTAAAAGTGTCCATACTGGGAATGCTCTTCATTTAAACTGTAATAATACCTGCAGGAATATATGCACTGACGTATATTCCTACCCAAACGACTTCCCTTAAAAATGGCACTTGTGCTGACTTTAAAAAATAATAAAAAATAAAAATAAAAACACGATTAACAGCCAGATTGACTTAATGAGCCTTTCTTTTTACTCCAGCAAATTATATGTTACACACTTAAAATATTTGAACTCAAAGTTTGTGTTGAAACACAAGCAAATACTACACTTGTTCCTGCATCTTCCAATGAATGCTACCTACAATGTACGTGTGCATTTTGTTTTCACTTACATATGCGATCGTCTTTTTCAAGTAATACAAAAAACACTAACAGTGTTATTTCACATCTCTCCAGTTTAATTTCCAATCAATACTCTGCAAACATAGTAAACTGGATATGTATAGCTAGACAAATGGTTTAGCTTGTTTTGCCAGATGTCCATGATGTAATTAAGAAATAGAGATGGTTTAACAGTGCTAATTACAGCTTTAAAGGAAGTAAAGAGGACAGAAATACACATCTAAAAACTTTTTATACAGCTTACTAAAGTAGGTTATTTTGAAAAAAAAATGGCAAAGTTTCATGAGTTTCATTTTATACAAAACTGCCCACACTTATTTTAACCTAAATAAACAGATTACCGCAGGTTTATTTCTTAACAGTAAAACACAAGTGGTCATGTAAACACTTACATGCTACTTTCTATCACTGTTTAAATGTGAATCAATTAGTATTTGCTTCTCACAATAATATCAATAATTTTAATTATAGAACTGTAAGGTCTACAGAAAAAAAAGTAACCTGATTAAATAAACTCTGGTGTGTATCCACTTTCTGACATGCAGATCGGTGCTGCCAATTCAATCTGGCCAAATCCAGCTAAAAAACTGTTATGGTCCCTTCTGTTTTCCTTTCCCATAGCCATAGAAAGTATGTTCTAATTTAAATTAACCACCTCTTAAGAAAAAAAACAAACAAAAAAAACATGTTAAAACACAAACAAAGTGCCAGATTTAATTACTTTACAACTGTATATTGGATCTGAAACAAAAACACATTGGAAATGTGAAAAAAAAACAAAAACAAAAAAAAAAAAAACGCCATTTAAAGCGGAGATATTAAAAACACAAGCCATGTTTCAAGAAACCATTGGGGCAACCTTGTCCAGCACAAAGCAAATAGGCACAACTGTAAAACCGATGGGGGCCAAGGTTGCCCCAATTGTTCCTTCTAACTTGTATCAAAAACACAAGCTAAGTTAGAAGAAACAATTGGGACAACCTTGGCCAGGACCAAGCAAATAGGCACAATTGTCAAAGCGGTGGGGACAAGGTTGTTCCAATTGTTTCTATTAACTTGGCTTGTGTTTTTGATGCAAGTTCGATCTTAAAGCATTACATCTGTTCATAAAAGGACACGCATTTCTTGGCGATGGTTTGACTTTAATAAGTGTGTAATTTGCATGCACCCACTTTGTAGTGCCAGCAACTGAGAGGACACACACGCAGTGTCCCGAAGCAACATCTTCTCCTTTGTGTATAATAATGGAAGATAATTACATAGACTAGGATGGGTTACTGATGCATCAACAACTGCTATTGCAGAGTCACTTCCAATAGGACCTGGGGTTTCCGTCTCATCTGAAGGACGGAGCACAAGGAGGTTAAGAGACTTGCTCATCAGGAACACACCCAGTGAGTCGATGGCTAAGCTGGGATTTGAACCGGGCTCCTGGTATAAAGCCCCTTTCTTTAAGCACTGTCCCTCAATATTACAGTATGTTTATCAAAATGTTGTATAACAGATTGGAATGCAGTAATGTAAAATATATAATTATTTGTACTGTATGACTGGCCCAATTGGATTGGAGGGCCTTTCTTTGTTGAATTTATGTACAATTCAGAACTTTGCGAAGGATGCATCAATCCCATAGAAGAATCAGTGGTCACTTTTAATGTAATCCAATGGACAAACTGGTGACAGACTGAATTAAACAAATATTTTCTTAAAACAACAGTTGGTGTTTACATAAAATACAACAAAACAAAACAAAACATGACAATAGTACAAAGACAGTTTAGCATAGTAATGAGACAATGAGATGAGACAGTATTGTAAAATGCTCGAGTCCTGGCGGAACACTCTGGAACGGCGTTCCTGTCCTTTTTGTTGTTAGCTGGAATGGAGTTCCGCCACTTTTTTTGGAACCTTTTTGAAAACAAAAATATTAATCTTTTTCAGCAAACTGTATTTGAATTTGACACAAAATCTATCAAAGAATATTGCAGTCACCTCATTCTGGACGTTGAGACAGCAAACTCGCGCTGTTTGAGTGTGGTCACGAACTCACGTCAACCTCTCTGCATGCTCATTGGAAAATACAATAATGGTGGGTGGGCAATTACAATCAATCTGTTCATGTTTATTTGTTTATTTGTTCAATCTATTTGTTCGACTCCACCAAACCTTTATTTGCCACTACACCACTGATAGTAATGTTTGATAAAAAGCATAGTGGGATACTGTCCTATTTTTTTTGTTGTTAACAAGAAGCTTAAAAACAACTGTGACAAGTTCAATTTCCATATTTCCACATGAGTGTACAATGCTGTATTTATTAACAATAAATACATAAAAACAGCAGGGGTGTACCTGTTCCAGTATATACAATTTAGCAATGTACAGTATGTGCATGTTTGTTATATCAATTCATGAAGACCTTTTATTTGTAGTTAATATATGTTTGAAACACTAGTCTTACCATATAATAAATTTAAAAAAAGTAACATTTATTTTGGGTGCGTGACTACTGATTTATATACACAATATTTAAAAAATACAAAAGCCAAATGTAAAAAAACCTAAAATATTAATTTATTTAACTTTTCCTCATTATATATTGTGGGAAGAACGATATGATTTTTGTTTCTATCCTAGTATGTGCTGACCGTGATTTACACTTATAGTCGCTTCCACCTATGTTCAAGTTCAAGTTCTTAGTTATCTGCTTGTGCCTGGTCCGGGATTTCGTGCCTAGTAGTAATTGTTTGTAGTTTCACGTTGTATGAAGATATAAGATAATAAATGTGAATTTATTGATAAGAAAAGTAAGTTACAAATTACATGTGGAACCTGAGTTAGACAAGCTGATAAGACAGAGGTGATACAGTATTATCGCTTATTTAATTTCAAATGTCATAAACTGTGTTCATTGTTGTCTTGGGGGAAATATCCACACAAATGTAAGCATAAAACTAGGACTGTGTGACAGGTGGCTTGCAGTGCACAGGTGTAGTTGTGCAGTGCTCAGGAATAACACACACAAGACAGTGAAAGATCAATATGACAACTCCTTTATTTGGCTGGGTTGTGTGTCAACAACACTTAAATAATAAACATGGGCGCTACACAACAATGTGTATCACTCCATGCAAAACCAGGATTTCAGTCCTGAAACACTAAGACTCTAATAACTAACACACAACACAGACACGGTCATTTCTCCAGATAGTGAGTGCTCTTGTACAGATGTGATGAAAGACAACAGTTCGTGAAACAGTAGTAAAGTGTAGTCTGGGTTTGGTGCTGGCTTGTAGCGACAGCTCCTGGTTAGTGTTTAGCCGTCTAACAATGAAATGTCAAAACAGTAAGAACAACAAAACAAACAAAACAAGAAACACTCACGATAATAAATGACTTCCATCTCCTATACAGGTCCTTTCGGTAATCACATCAAAGGAACAGATTACATCGTCACATCCCATATTATACCTTCAATCATGCCCCCTGCGATAGCTAGTTCAATCACGTCTCCTCCAATCCACGACTGACACTTTGCATACTGCATTAGGTCGATGACTTCTGGCATTGTGACTCCGCCCCCTTCCTGGATGGCCGGCTTCCAACTGACCCTGGAATGAACTGCCAAACCATCCAGTCCGGGGCACACTGTTCCTGCTACACAGCGCCCTCACAGGTCGGGAGGGAGATTGTTGACTAGGTTTCATTCGCTCTCTGTCACAGACCAACAGCACTATGGAATATAGCCAAATGTTTTGATAATAGTATTGAAACTTTTTTTCAGTACTGTATACAGTTTATAGTTTTTTCCTTTCTTTAACATTTAAAAAAAAAACATGAAAGCAATGAACTGATGAACCAAGATCATGCAGCAGTCTCTTGACACAGGGGTGGTACCGACAGACTGGAAAATTGCAAACGTAATACCGATCCACAAAAAGGGAAACAAAACTGAACCAGGTAACTACAGACCAGTAAGCCTGACTTCTATTATATGCAAACTTATGGAAACTATAATAAGAGCCAAAATGGAAAATTACCTATATGGTAACAGGGTACTAGGAGACAGTCAACATGGTTTTAGGAAAGGGAGATCGTGCCTAACTAACTTGCTTGATTTTTTTGAGGATGCAACATCGATAATGGATAATTGCAAAGCATATGACATGGTTTATTTAGATTTCCAGAAAGCTTTTGACAAAGTCCCGCACAAAAGATTAATTCTCAAACTGAACGCAGTTGGGATTCAAGGAAACACATGTACATGGATTAGGGAGTGGTTAACATGTAGAAAACAGAAAGTACTGATTAGAGGAAAAACCTCAGAATGGAGTGTGGTAACCAGCGGTGTACCACAGGGATCAGTATTAGGTCCTCTGCTATTCCTAATCTACATTAATGATTTAGATTCTGGTATAGTAAGCAAACTTGTTAAATTTGCAGACGACACAAAAGTAGGAGGAGTGGCAAACACTGTTGCAGCAGCAAAGGTCATTCAAAATGATCTAGACAAGATTCAGAACTGGGCAGATACATGGCAAATGACATTTAATAGAGAAAAGTGTAAGGTACTGCACGCAGGAAATAAAAATGTACATTATAAATATCATATGGGAGATATTGAAATTGGAGAAGGAATCTATGAAAAAGACCTAGGAGTTTTTGTTGACTCAGAAATGTCTTCATCTAGGCAATGTGGGGAAGCTATAAAAAAGGCTAACAAGATACTCGGATACATTGTGAAAAGTGTTGAATTTAAATCAAGGGAAGTAATGTTAAAACTGTACAATGCACTTGTAAGACCTCATCTTGAATATTGTGTGCAGTTCTGGTCACCTCGCTATATAAAAAAGATATTGCTGCTCTAGAAAGAGTGCAAAGAAGAGCGACCAGAATTATTCCGGGCTTAAAAGGCATGTCATATGCAGACAGGCTAAAAGAATTGAATCTGTTCAGTCTTGAACAAAGAAGACTACGTGGCGACCTAATTCAAGCATTCAAAATTCTAAAAGGTATTGACAGTGTCGACGCAAGGGACTTTTTCAGCCTGAAAAAAGAAACAAGGACCAGGGGTCACAAATGGAGTTTAGAAAAAGGGGCATTCAGAACAGAAAATAGGAGACACTTTTTTACACAGAGAATTGTGAGGGTCTGGAATCAACTCCCCAGTAATGTTGTTGAAGCTGACACCCTGGGATCCTTCAAGAAGCTGCTTGATGAGATTTTGGGATCAATAAGCTACTAACAACCAAACGAGCAAGATGGGCCGAATGGCCTCCTCTCGTTTGGAAAGTGAATACAAAGAATGTTCAGATGTATACATTTATGTATGTTCATACAAATATGAAACAGTGCTTCAGTTTACAATTAATTTACTTGTATATAACGCTTCAGTACTGCCGTCAGATGTGCTTCTTCAGAGTGAAGTTATATCACAGTGTCAGTGTTTGGGGCTATCAGATAAATTAAATTTTTAAAAATAAATTTGGAAGTGTCACAAATATTATATATATATATATATATATATATATATATATATATATATATATATATATATTGCTGTTTTTGTAAACATCTGAACACTCATTAATAGAAACCATTGCTATGTTCCCCAGCTGTTTGGATGAATGGGCTTCTATTGTTGTTTAACTGTTGAAATGATATAGTGCCTTCCTGCTCTTTTTTGGGGGGACTCGGGCACTGATATTGTAACGTTTTCACATTTAGGAAGTAGTACTCAGGGAGACGGTGTTGAATTCTCAAAATGTTTGTTTTACTCAGGGGCCGGAATTCAGGGCACCAAAATAATAACCCTACGTTTTAATCTTGGCACTTTCACTGCATATTCTCTCACATGCTCACCCAGTCACACCCACAGTTTCTCATTCAAGTTCAACGCTGGACTGTCTCCAGTCCCCAGGCTCATGCGCCCCCTTATTATATAACCTCCCGTCGTTTCCCGCCGCTGTCCGGCTCATCAGCATGTCACATCCATGCTTTGCACATCCCGAAAACAGCAACACACATTATCCCCACTCATTCACTCATTCCCCCTTCCTGTGCTAAGTAATGGTGTGACCAGTTCCCCTTGCAATACATGCAACATAAAAGACAGACGAGACAAACTGAACAGACAAGAAGTCCAGCAACAAAGCAATTGTCTGGGTTGTTACAATATATTTTTTAATTTGAAAGTAAAAATATATGAAAGCATGGACCTTTATATACAAAAAACTTCACTGATATACAATTGAACAAGAACTGTTGAGTATTACGTTATTAAATGGCAGTGTTTATAGTGAAAAATAAATAAATATCAAAATAAATAAATGTTTATGTATTGATTTATATATTAATTTATTTCAATATTTATTAATGTATTTATTTATGTTTTACTTTTATCAAATATATAGGCTATCCTTCAGCATGTAGCTAATTTTCCAAAATGAACGTTCCTTTTTGTCCAGTGGGGACCACAAATAGCGTTACTATCATCAGCCAGTATCGAAAGGACCCATTCTTGCTTGCGCCAGTAGGGACCACAATGAGCGTTACACTGACAGGAAACCAAAATTGTTCAAAGATCAAGATCAGAATCTCAGAATGATGATAAAATGATGATGATGAAGATGATGATGATGATGATGATGATGATGATGATGAATGAGGACGAAAATAATCTCAAAAATATAACAAAGTCCCGAGAATTCTCAGCTGGTTGACTTCATCTTTCAAAATACTACTTGTTTCAACTAATCATGTGGCACTGACAGTAGAACATAACAGGCTTGTAAACAAAAGGTTATAGTTCCATCAAATCTCATGCATGCCAGACGTTTTTTAAATTTACTTTAAAAAATATATATTTTCCAGGCAAATGTTCCATTTTAAAACATAAATATATCATTTACTATAAATGATATAGACATTACAATTGCATTGCTTAGTATATTTCCATGTTGACAAAACAAGTTAATTGTCATTAAACTGATGTCATGTAATATAAATATGCGTGGATACATTTTCTACATTCACCTAAGTTTGTTGTGAAATACACATTAAAAGTGAAATGGTACTTTTGGCTGATTTACTTTTGCTTCGCCAATACCCTGAAAACACGTAAAATATGCTTGCTTTATAGAGAGTCTCTGGCAATTCTCACACTTCTCTGATCGCTGATAACTTGGGACAAGGAACTATTGTTCCTTTCAATTTCAATATTCTGTTCAGCCAATCAGAGGTTTGCTCCACCTGGAGGTGACTAATAGACCACAATATATTTCTGTCTGTAACAGTGTTTCACAGGCCCTGGAAAGTAGATGAAAGTAAGTTCACTTAAAAATACCCGTTTCAGATGTCAGTCAACATTCAACCTGTATTCCTAATAGAAATATTAATAAATTGAGAAGGTCAAAGACATATCCAAGTTTCTATAAAAGCAAAGATTTCTCGTGTTATTATAATGGGCTTTTGTAAGTGTTAAACATCTGTTATTTATCATGAAAAAAGCTAATTAAGAGCGACAAGCTCCCCTTTAGCATGTGTTTTGATGAAGGCAGTTTTGTTTTACCATAAGGTTTGTTTACATAAACATAGTTTTTCTCATATATTGTTTCTGATTACATTGAGTTATGCATGAACTCCACCTTGAGCTGGTTTATCTTGCAAATGCAAATTAAAATCACAAATTATAAATATATTTATGTTGAGGTTAATTAAATATATTATTGAAAATGGATGGGTTCATTTTCCAAGCAGGACTGAAGAATGCAACTATTTAATTGCAAATAAGTTATTATTTTATTTAAGAGAAATTTAACAAATCCCCAACTAAATCTGTTTTGGAATAAACTTGTGTCATGTGTCACATCAACCAATATGAGGCAATTTGGTCATCCTAGATTTTGCTTAGATTAAATACTGTACAATATTTGATAATGTAATTTTAACACTGCAAAATATTTTTTTCTGTTAGATTTTCTGTATGTAGCGAACATATATTTTTTTCCTGCAGCCCAATCATTCAAAAGAGGTTTCTTCAATACACTAGCTAAATATCTGCATGTTTAGGTTTCAAATATATACGTCTGCGTTAGTTTCATTGATGAGCAATCAAGAAGTTTCAGACACATGATGTTGTCACTCAGAACCATGAATAACTCCTCCAATCAACAACCTCTAACTGGTCCCACACGCTGCCTACAAAATGAATGGAGAGGAAATTGGCATGACTAAGAAGCATTGCCTAGCAACAATGGAAGCTGCTGATTGACAGCAGCATTCACTTAAATAGAAACATGTTTTAAAATGCTGTGACTTGCTGTTCAAATTGTGAAAATGTCTTCACTGTCAAGAGACTTTTTGCATTTACATGGGGTCAGAAAGAATACCCTTACTAAGAAGTTTATCGACAGATGGTTTGTGTTGCAGCAACAATTGCTGCCTTATTCCTTTCTGACAATTCACCATCTTACGGCACTGGTTTTACTATTTTGGGTTACCCAGGTCTCATTTATCCCCTGAAAGTGATCTGAATCAATTATATCCAAAAATTGATATTTTTTCCACCCTGTTCTGTTTAGAAACCACTCCTAAAACTGGACATATTTGAAAGAATCAGAACAAAGGCCTCAGGCATTTACACCTAATGATTTAACTAATTATAAAGTAGTTACTAATTGTGGTATATTAAATGGTTCAGCGAGTCAGATGTACTCAAATACAAATTGCAGAGGCTCCATTTTTTTATAACAGTGAGATATTATCAGAATGACAAGATTTAGGGGTGAGTCAGAGTTTATTAATTCTTGTTCCTGTAATATAATATCATAACTGAGTCTTATTTAAAAATCTGAACAATCAGTAGAAATATATTCTTATACTCTTTACGACAGGACAGCTCAGTAGTGACGTACCCAGACCAGGAAGCTGACAGAGACACAGTCAGGTACTGCTGGTTAAAGCGCTGCTGCGTGGATTTATTTAAACCACAAAAAGAAAAATATAAAAACAGTGCTCACAGACCAAAATAAACATTTAAACAAAAACAAACCTTGCACACACAGAAGAATTACCAAGGACTGTGCTGGTGGCAGCATGTGTAGCAACTGTTTACTTACTCTTTTGACTTTTGTTTTACTTCTCTCCGCTCTCTCGTTCTCCGCTCTCTGAACACCCACCCCGTTCAGCAAATGCTGCAGGTTTTTGTACATGTGGCCATATCCAGATTAGTAATAAATCTGGGAGATGATCACATTTTGAATTTTTTGAGTTTTTTTTTTAATTTGCGTGGCATACAGCCTATTTGTTAACAACCATTAGCTGCATTCTCACAAACTGTCTGGCAGAGACAAGCTGCTAACAACACCTCTGCCAGACCACATTTAACTGTACAATAAATAATCCATCACCCGTTCTTAAATACACCAAACAATACATACACCCAGTACACCCATCCCCACAACAATCCATACAGTGAATACCCAGACAGGGCTCTCGCCCTGCCATAGTCCTACAAGCAGGTCTCTTCTGCCCTGCTATACTCTTTAATTATGTTCAATTGATAAAAAGTAGTGCAAGGCATAGCTTAGGGAATATAGTCTTTGTCAAATCGATATAATTTAAGGCAGTCCCTGCTTGGTTTGAGAAGAATGCATCCATGTGGACAAGTCACCAAAAATAAAATAAGCCTTCTGCCACCTTACCGTATCTCAGACTTGTCTGACCTGTTATTATGAAATAGAACAGAAAATGGAAAGCCCAGTCATGCTGAAAAAGACAGCCTCTTTGAAGTTGCAAAAACTTCTTTTTAGAGCTTTTTTTTTTTTTTAATGAGGAGGAAACAGGGACTACACATTTAAAAAGAAAAATAGAAAGAAAAGGATACATGCTTGAATCACTTCCATACCATGAATACAAAAGTGATCTATCGTGTGATATTCTAAACCGAAATCCCTGGTGAATGTAGTACGGTATACAAAAGTACAAATTCTAAATTCTTTCCCCTAGTAGCAGATTTTATAGAGGCATTACTCCTGTGAAGTGAAACAAATTAAAACATGACTTCATATATATAAAAAAAAAGTGTTCCACATTACTATCATTCAAAGTTAGTAGATTTATTTGTCCTTTTCTGTAGGCCCAAATTAACTTACAGTTTGATGTTTCAGAATAAAATTAATAAAATTATATTGTTATATAATAACATATTTATTTTTTAAATATGTTATTTAATGTATCAGACCTCGATTTAACATCTCATCTCAGGAGTACAATATTGTAGCATTATCGGTTGCTATCGCCTTAACTTAAAATAATCAACACTTTGCAGGCACCAGGATTTTAGTGTATCACTGAGATCAGGTTTATTTTTTCACGCTAACAGTCTAAGGATTCTGTTGGCCAAGCCCACGCCAAAAGAAAATAACAAAACTTATCTCTAACCAGTCGCTCTTTCCTATCATACAGCCCCAGCTATTCCGCAAAAAGCCATATAGTGTTTATCCCCATAAACTAGCACACTGTTCGTTTATCTGGTTTGATACAGCAGTCCAACTATTCCAAGATCACTACAACATCTTCCTCTGCATTCAAAATGATTTTCTTTACTCAGTGTTGATCACAGAGAACATTTATATACCATATCAAAGGTGTTTTAAAGATCCATTTTTACTTAAATAAATACAAGATCAAATGGTACCATGAAATACAATGTAATTCCTGATTATGTGTGTCTCTGTGGTACTGCATTGATAGTCAGTTTGCTCTTCCTGCAGTTTTAAAAAGCTCACAGATACACACAAACATTTCTAATGCTTTTATCTTGTAATACATGAAAAGCATTAAGTACAGTATGTGTCTCTTTGATTATTAATTTTTTTCTCTGTCAGCCATGGTTCCAGGCTACAAAATAATAATCGAACATTTTTTGTTGGAAGGTACATTTTTTTAAATTACAAGTAGAAGCAAAACATATATTTCTTCCTATCACAGGGACTGCAGATAGATGCTGACACTTGGCTGAAATTTTTGTTTGTTGACTGAAATTGCAGCTACAGTACTGCAAGAAACACATCACTGGAAATATTGCTTATTGAAAGTGAGTGAACTGATGGCCACAAAACAGTGTTATAGAACACACTATAATGTTTAAAAAAGTAATTTTATCATGTACTGCGGATGTCTGATGACACATTTGTCTATGAAATGTTTTACACACACAGTTTTTACTCTTAATAAATTGTCACAAACCTGACAACAACATTATTTAAGTTATAAGGAGTATCAGATTGTGAGGATTTCTGGTGGTGTCTCTTTGTCTGTAATCTGTCTATTTATCACAATTACAGATTTGCATGTATCTTGATAACACAAGAAGTTGTTTCTCGTACTGTAAATCATTTGAATATGATAACACCCCATTTGTTTGCCTAATGACATCTACTGTAGTTCTTATTTACCACCAACTTCATTATGTATGTATTGCCATTGTCATAACTTTTTTGTCATACTGATAAACCTAATTTTCATTATGCGGCAGTGTCGGGGGATGTATGTTACTGACATGCTTGCAAGTTATACATTAATATGATCAATATACAGTATCAATATATTTGCTGCTATACCATAATAAGTTTACAGATGTAGATAAGAATTGTTACAATTATTTAACAATAATA
The DNA here is from genome assembly GCF_017654505.1 of Polyodon spathula. Lineage (NCBI taxonomy): Eukaryota > Metazoa > Chordata > Actinopteri > Acipenseriformes > Polyodontidae > Polyodon > Polyodon spathula. The sequence goes on from NC_054537.1 coordinate 66,083,126, forward strand.
TGTCCCACTGTATGGCACTAGACCTCTCTGTTATGGATGTTGTTCAGATGTTTAGGTGTTAACTGTTACTCTTAGCTGATGCTATCACCCTCGGCTCTAATAAGGGATGCGCAAAAGGATAACAGGAAGTTTGGCTGTTTAAGCTGTGCTTGCTGTGACTGCAATAAAATAGTTTGTGTTGTCAAAAATGGCATTATGTGTTGAGTTAAATATATTCAGTGCCTATAGAAAGTCTACACCCCCTTTCAAACTTTTCACCTTTTGTTGCCTTAGTGCCTGGAATTCAAATGCATTAATTTTTTTTTTTTCATTTACTACACATCCTACCCCACAACTTCCAAGTGAAAAAAAAAAAAAAAATTCTAGAAATTTGTAGAAAATTAATTAAAAAAAAAACTGAAATAGCTTGGTTTGATAAGTGTCCATCCCCCCCGTAATAGGAATCCTAAATTAGCTCAGGTGTAACCAATCACACATCAAGTTAAGTGGCCTCTACCTGTGTTAAATTGTAGTGATTCACTTGATTTCAGGATAAATTCAGCAGTTTCTGTAGGTTTCCTCTACTGGGTAGTGCATTTCAAAGCAAAGACTCAACCATGAGCATCAAGGCGCTTTCAAAAGAACTCTGGGACAATGTTGTTGAAAGGCACAGATCAGGGGATGGGTGTAAAAAAATATCAAAGGCCTTGAATATCCCTTGGAGCACGGTCAAGACAATTATTAAGAAGTGGAAGGTGTATGGCACCACCAAGACCCTGCCTAGATCAGGCAGTCCCTCCAAACTGGATGACCGAGCAAGGAGGAGACTGATCAGAGAGGCTACCAAGAGGCCAATTGCAACTTTGCAAGAGCTACAGGCTTTTATAGCCAAGACTGGTCAAAGTGTGCATGTGACAACAATATCGCAAGCGCTGCACAAATCTGGCCCATATGGTTGGGTGGCAAGAAGGAAGCCTCAAGAAAGCCTACCTTGAATCCCATTTGAAGTATGCAAAAAAACACTCAGGAGATTCTGTAGCTATGTGGCAAAAAATGTTGTGGTCTGACAAAACTAAAATTGAACTTTTTGGCTAAAATGCAGAGCGTTATGTTTGGCGCAAACCCAACACAGCGCATCACCCAAAGAACACCATCCCTACTGTGAAGCATGGTGGTGGAAAAAAATCCTCATTTAAATGCATTAAACTCTGAGGCACTGACACAACAAAATGTGAAAAAAGTTCAAGGGGGTGTAGACTTTCTATAGGCACTGTACATATGAAAATATAATACTCTCCCTCTATATGTTGTCAGTCAGAACTACTGCCTTTTTGAAGCTTAAAACTATGAGATGCTGATTCTAGAGGGATTTCCAGAAGAAGGACATACAATTATGAAATGTCCTCTCCGTGAACTACTTCAAAATGAACAGCACTAATTTGTAATCACAGGCTGCGTTTCAGCAACTTATACTGTAATGGTCGAGGTCTAGGTGGGCTAGGTGCGAAAACAGTCCACAGTCTTTTAAAACACAAAAAGGTGGCTAATTCGTTTAAATGCTCACAGTGCAATACATACAAGGAGGTGGGTGCCACGGTGAAGACTGGTGCAGGTGCTCTCAAAGTAAAACAATAATCCACAGGGTTCCTCTGCTTAGTCTGGAACAAACAACAGTGTCCACACACTAAGGAATTGACAGCTTTCACATCCAACCCTTCCTTAGCTCCTATCCAACCGAGAGACATGAGACTGCACACTCCTTAAAGTGCCCAGAGCTCCGCCTCTGTAATCAGCCAAACCCCAATCCTCTGAGGGACAGGTGTTTTTAATGATGGCTGACTAGAGCTGATGAGACCAGCTCACTTATGCTCTCCTTCATGAAGATGGCGGCTTGTAAGTGTGATACACATCAAGGTCCTGCAGCTCCCGGTAAAGAAAAACTCCCTGCTGGTTCAGTGCCTCCTAGTGTCAGGAGGCCGAATTTAAAACTGGACCCCCTTTTTTTTTCATGGCAGGCTGCTTCATGTTATTTTGGAGACCGTACAGTAGCATCAATATAAATAAAGAAATTAGGTCATTATGTTGTGTGGGAAAGTTATAATAATCATGTGATCAATTTTGACACTCTTATTGTATAGAAGAGTATTTTTTATATATATTACAAAATGGGTATCAGATTAAAGGGTTTGAAATTGTTTTTAATTCCATAAGGGATGATATAACTTTTTTCTTTCTTACATGACACTATGTGACTCATGTAATTAAGCTCAACACTTTACAGTGTATATAACCTATTAAGTTTATGTATTTGTTATCATGTTATCTGCTATTTTAACAGATGGTTGGCTTTTAAAGCCACATAAAAATTAACTTGTTGAGTTGTTGTGATAGAAACGGCCAGCTGTCAAAGATATGATTAACAGTTTCAGTTTTCCTGCCAAAATCGCAATTCACTAATTTCTTGATTGCAGGGGATATGCTTTGGAAGTTACAGATGAAACACTTTTACCTTATGGTTTTTTGATTTAGCATATATATATCTCAATTATTTTGCTACAGGCACTGTATTTGTCACAGAAAAGGGTATTTTGAAAAACTGAGTAACACTATATTGATAGCATTTGTACCATACACATCACTATAGATTTCAAACCGATGAGCTTCCAACAGCAGATTTATAGATATGTCCCAATAATTTAGTTTTTTCAACTGTTGGGAAACCTTCACAGGAATTATAAACGCATGCAGATAACGAAGCAAATATTTATTTCAGTGCTAGAACGTACAAAGAATAGGAAAGGATGATACTCAAAATGGCGCCAAGATGTCCCTTCATTCTTGGGCTAAATGATCTGCAATCCTACACATGCAAGCTGTTATTTAAATTCCTGGCCCCAAAATGCATATTTAATACAGTACTTTTATCATTTTTTCACTTAACACACTTTGATCCTTTACCATACCATTGCTAATCCACACCAGACTCCATTAATGGGGTGTCAATAGCTGCCACCTATTGGCAGACCCATGGAAAGTCACAATATTAGATGCAGGTGTCTTGCCCTTTTTTGCTACCTGTCACTTTTTGCTTCCTTCGGGAACTGCGCATGTCCTGCGCATGCTCTTTGCTATCATTGCACATTGCGCATACTCAAGACATTTATTGTGCCAGAAATAGTTACACAACCCAACCAACTGTTTTTTTTTATTAATAATATTATTACTTTTTAGATTGCATATGTTGCAGCTGTTCATATAGCTGGTTCAGTCAGCAAGTATGAAAACTACACAAACTAGAGATGATTTCTAAATTATTATTTTTGGTAAAAAAATAAAAAAAGCGAGTGGTTTTACCAACGTTTATATAAATTTATTTCAGTTGAATACTTTTTAGGGAATTTGATGTTTAACAAGCTTTACTTATTTAAATCGAAAAGCAGCAAGCCTATTAATACGTTAACACTTGTTCATCAGTCTGCAGTACAGCTTTTACTTCAGTCTTGACTCTATTGTACATCTGTGGAACTATAACCTCCAAGAATTGTTTCCTGCTGGGTACTTGGATAGTGGGTCCAGGACGTTCACCAAGCCTCTGAAGTCTGCAGAATGAACCATTCTGTATGGCCTGAGGTCTTTAACTAAAAACCCTGCAGACCTGAAATCGACGTGCTAGCCTTTACTTGCTCACTGGGACTCAAAGTTCCTTCTGCAATTAAAAACCCTGGGTGATGCTAGCGAATGTGATATGTAAGGTTGGTGGTACCCCCCCCCCCCCCCCCCCCCCCTCCACCCCCCTCCAAAAAGTATATTAACAAACGTTATTAATTCATCTAAATAACAAAATAACCAGCATTATTGGTGTGTCTGTATGAGACAAAATTAGTTTAAATATAATCAAATTAGGGTCAGTTTTTCAACGCAATATTACAAATAATAACTTAGTTATGCGTAAATATGTAAAACATATGTCTATGGTTTAATTATTTTATATATTTACATATATTATACAGACACACACACACACGCACAGTGCACACAGTGTGTTTATAAGAATTATTTGAGTCTTATAAGCGGTTGATTCTTAAAAGTGGACCGATATGATTACTGTGGTGAAGTGCTGCAGGATCAATATGTTAGGTTGAGAGTAAGAGCTTTGTTCCCTGCTGTGTAATCGATTGACCACTATGCACGTCTCCTGAAAATCCATAGTTATTTCCTTAACAAATTAAGGATAATTGTTAATTGGTTGACTGCTTGTTAAAGTTCATGACACCTCGATGAAAAGGGCTTAGCCGATAGCTTTGTGATGGGGGTGTAGAGGAGTAAGGAAGTGGAAGATTCATTCATTGCAGAAGCAGAAGTAAGAGAAAGAAACCAAAACCAAAGAACGAGTAAGAGATCGGTTTGTTCCAGTACTCTACTCTGCAAATAAGTAAAGCAGTTACAGTATATGTGTAGTTCTGGGGGGCGTATGAACGGTTTTGATTTGTATTTATTTAATTGGGTAAACAGCTTATCCGTCCTGACGTCAGACAGGGACCACACAGTATTGTTTAGTTAGTGCTCCAGCTAAAAGCAAGGTTTGTTTTGTTTGTCTGTTTTATTAGCGGTTGTTTCTCTACTGAAGTGTAAGACAAATAAAACTAACCGATTTTAAACTGTATATCAAGACTCCAGCCTGATCATTTACAATTAGCAATTAGCATCTGCGCATCAGCAGTATAAATACAGTATACAGTTTGTCAACGATGCTCAGTAACTGAGGACAATACATCAAAACAAGTCCTTGTGGGTAACCAGCTTGTTATATGATCACAATTATTTATTTACTCAAGGCTGCAGAATCCTATTTTACTACAGTATACTTGAGAAGCGATCATCTCGTAAGGGTGCCTAGTTTAACTGCCATGCATGTTATGTGTAATGGCCTTTGAATTAAAATGACATTACAGTACAGTATTTTACTGTCAGGAGTACCACTGCATTTAAGCAACTGTGACTTAATTAATTTCAGTTGCGATGCAAATCTCAGTTTTTCACTAATGTAGTTGATAATTACACTAATGTATTTAATAAAGCCAGAGTCATTCAAAATATACACACTGTAATAAATATAATAAGTAAGCAATAACCTACGACAGGGTATGCGTTAAGATATTAATTAATATTAATTATTTTCAAGGCTGTGCTGTTGGTATTTGCTCTACGTTATTCCTGCAGTGTACCTTATTTTGTGCTCTAATTGGCACAGAGAAAAGCAAACCGTTTGTATTGTATTCTTTTTTTTTGACCATAGACAACCAACTAAAGCAATTAGAAATTCAATATTACATACAGTAATGTATACAGCTACAACTACGACAACTACTATAGTAGTAATAATAAATGACAACAATACTAATACTACTACTACGAATACTAATAATAATAATACAACAGAAACAATAAAGATAATTGTTCTGTAAGCAAATAATTACTTTCAATTGTAGCTGAAAAAATAATTAAACCTACTGCAGCTAATGGTCAACTGGATGGCAGTAAGAAAGAACCACGTAGGACAGTGCGAAATTCCCCTTGACTTTGCAGGCTTTCTTTGACGGACAGTAGAGTGTATGGAGCATTATAATGGTCAACATTAAATAGTTAATTTGTCATTTCATAAGTTAATTCATAACTTGCTTTGTAAACAGAAGTAGCAACACATGGGAACATGTAACACAATAAAATAAAAAGGTCCTTATGTACCCTTTAAGGTCAGAAGCATTCATAAAAAATAAATAAATAAAATAAGTTGTAAAAAAAAGTGCATATGAGAAGAAATATTGCTAAATACTTCATCAATTTTTACAGTTCTGTAACTTACAAACTACCGCACACATTTTTTACGACATGAGCATCTGAAATGCCATGATACATGCTTCTTTGAAGGCAGAAGAGAAACAGCCAGAGAGATGCTGAGAAGAGAGTAGAAGAAAGGGAGTAGAGCAGGGGGCAGCAGCCTGCTAATTCGAGGAAGGTGAATCAATTAAATTAAACCCAAAAATTAGAAATTATAATTAATTACACCTATGGCAAACACAGCCACACCCACACACATTTATCTAACAGGAATCTGCCCTGCCATAATATATAATGATTTCCATTACAAGAGAGTGTGTTAAAACTTCATGCTGATATTGGACTCTTATCTTGCCAAGAGAAGCACCAACTTGCCATCCATCTGTGTTTCAAAAGAACATAAGAAAGTTTACAAATGAGAGGAAGCCATTCGGCCCATCTTGCTTGTTTGGTTGTTAGTAGCTTATTGATCCCAGAATCTCATCAAGCAGCTTCTTGAAGGATCCCAGGGGGTAGGCTTCAACAACATTACTGGGGAGTTGATTCCAGACCCTCACAATTCTCTGTGTAAAAAAGTGCCTCCTATTTTCTGTTCTGAATGCCCCTTTGTCTAATCTCCATTTGTGACCCCTGGTCCTTGTTTCTTTTTTCAGGTTGAAAAAGTCCCTTGGGTCGACACTGTCAATACCTTTTAGAATTTTGAATGCTTGAATTAGGTCGCCGCGTAGTCTTCTTTGTTCAAGACTGAACAGATTCAATTCTTTTAGCCTGTCTGCATATGACATGCCTTTTAAGCCTGGAATATTTCTGGATGCTCTTCTTTGCACTCTTTCTAGAGCAGCAATATCTTTTTTATAGTGAGGTGACCAGAACTGAACACAATATTCAAGATGGGGTCTTACTAGTGCATTGTACAGTTTTAACATTACTTCCCTTGATTTAAATTCAACACTTTTCACAGTGTATCTGAGCATCTTGTTAGCCTTTTTTATAGCTTCCCCACATTGTCTAGATGAAGACATTTCTGAGTCAACAAAAACTCCTAGGTCTTTTTCATAGATTCCTTCTCCAATTTCAGTATCTCCCATATGATATTTATAATGTACATTTTTATTTCCTGCGTGCAGTACCTTACACTTTCCTCTATTAAATGTCATTTGCCATGGGTCTGCCCAGTTTTGAATCTTGTCTAGATCATTTTGAATGACCTTTGCTGCTGCAACAGTGTTTGCCACTCCTCCTCCTATTTTTGTGTCGTCTGCAAATTTAACAAGTTTGCTTACTATACCGGAATCTAAATCATTAATGTAGATTAGGAATAGCAGAGGACCTAATACTGATCCCTGTGGTACACCACTGGTTACCACACCCCATTCTGAGGTTTTTCCTTTAATCAGTATTTTCTGTTTTCTGCATGTTAACCACTCCCTAATCCATGTACATGTCAGAAGTCAGTCTTACTGGTCTGTAGTTACCTGGTTCAGTTTTGTTTCCCTTTTTCTGGATCGGTATTACGTTTGCAATTTTCCGGTCTGTCGGTACCACCCCTGTCTCAAGAGACTGCTGCATGATCTTGGTTAGCGGTTTGTAAATAACTTCTTTCATTTCTTTGAGTACTATTGGGAGGATCTGATTCGGCCCAGGGGATTTGTTTATTTTAAGAGCTCCTACTCCCTTTAACACTTCTGCCTCGGTTATGCTAAAGTTATTTAAAACTGGATAGGAACTGGATGACATGTGGGGCATGTTGTCCCTATCTTCCTTTGTAAAAACTTGTGAAAAGTAATCATTTAATATATTTGCTATTTTTCTTCATCTACGATTTTGCCATTTGTATCTCTTAAACATTTAACCTCCTCTTTGAATGTTCTCTTGCTGTTGTAATATTGGAAAAACATTGATGATGTAGATATCCTTCTGCCTGTTGTTGATGGCTGAAGTGTCATGCTGGCTCCAGGGATCAGGCTATTTTGCCTCCCTGGCACATCAGCACACACAACAGCTGCAATGCTGGCTCCAGGGATCAACCACAGTGTGGCCTCCCTAGCGCATCAGCATGATAACCGTCTGGACTGAGCTAAGTAGGGTACTTCTATGGGGTCTTCAAATAGGCACCTTCCATCCTTGGTGTTTCACCGACTAGCCCATGAGACCTTAAGAGGGCTTGACAATGATTCTGGCGTCCCAGCATCACCCCCCTTCATCCCCCACTCAGCTAAATCCAGCTTACTTACCTTCCTTTCCATTGACGTTGCTTTCTTTCTACTGTGCTTGAGGTCCCCAATCAGAATATTTTCTTCTCAACCAGAGACAGTTGCTGCTCCTCTCTGCTGCTTCAAATAAATTCTTCACTATGCATCGCAACTACTGACCACTGAATCCGCTGTCTCTGAGAAACCGGGTTGTGGAGTGTGGGTGTCAATGAAGCAGTCCTTCAATAGGTAAGTTGACAATCTCTGAGCAACAGTGCTGAAGAAAGTCTTGCCTTCCATATTTAACAGGGAAATTGGGCGAAACTGACCGATGCTCGTAGAATCCTTTTCTTTGGGTTTAAAGACCCTACCTACTCGGCGCAATGCTCTTGGTACAACCTGTTTTTCCCATGCTACTTTCATCATTTTCCACAGGATTCATAGAACACAAGAGGCACTCTTGTACACGCTGTACGAAACTCCATTAGACCCTGGAGATGATGATGCGCTTGCCTTTTTCACAGCTTGCTCTAATTCTTTCCACTTAGGTGTGCAGTCTAAATTAACGCTGTCATGTCACATTACCATGCCATGTTTACAACACAGTGCACTGAAGCTTGTCCTGGTTTGAACACATTGTGCATTAAAATAGATCATCATAACAACAGGAGTGGCTGTAAAACCTGACAAGAATTTTGAAATATATTTTCTATTGAAATGTATATATTCACTTTCAATTCAATTATGTTTGTGAAAAATATAAACGAATTTATGAACTAGTTATTTTCACATTTGTGAAATTCATATTGTAAAAATATTGTACCAGTTTCACAACATTTTTTTTTTTAAATGTATTTAAGTATACATGTTATTATGTTTAATAATGAAATACAATAGTTTCAGGTCTCCTGTGCCAATTTAATTTCTTTAAAAAAAAAAAATTACATTGATAGCTGAGTAGGCCTACTGTATATGATACAAATAGTTTAAAACAATTACAAAAAACCAAGAACCACGTCCTTGTTTCATTTTATCTTTCTTTAAAAAATATGTAAATAAGCTGCCTTATAGGCAGGATACATCTCTCTATTTTTATTTCTGTGTAAATGTATTATAGAAGAAGTATATTTTACCCTGCAAAATGTAAGAAAAAAATAGAGACAATGGAGTACTCATATTTAAGATTAATGCTATCTGTTGCATAGCTATATAAAGTATTTTACATTTTCACAGCTGTTAGTTTAAAGGGGATCTCTTTAAGTTTCTCAAACTAGGTTACTTTCCAAATTTCCTTTTTAACATGTTTTAAGCCAACAGGTATCACTAAAACAGAAAGGAACCTGTTAAAAAAAAAATGTGTTAATTGTAAGATGGCACTTCCTGCCTTGTCTATGCAGTTTTTCAGTACCAATCAATGATACGTTTTTCAGTACCAATCAATAACAATGAGAAAGCATCTCCTGACAAAAAGTAAAGAAGTGACAACATTTCATTTGATCAGAATAGGAATACGATTCAATCTTATTACACCTGGATCCATCTTCTCAGCCTATACTGTTGACTCAAAAAAAAAAAAAAAAAACTCCAGCCAAGATCAGCAAAGAAATTGGCCTTGGTAAAATGTGTTGTAATCTATAATTTAGATTATCAGAAGACCCTTTCTCATGATCATTGATTGGTACCGAAAAATGGAATAGGCAAGAAATGTCATCCTGCAATTGATACATTTTTAATAGGTTCCTTTCCGTTTTAAGCGATGCCCATCAGCTTACAGCATGTTAAAGGGGGAATTTGGAAATGCAACTATTTGGAGAAACTTAAAGGGTTTGTCTACGTGGATTACTATTTACAACACTACAAATACTTCAAAGGAAATTCCTGTTTCTGGAATCAGAGACTTCTAAACAAAACTCAGAAAACTGATTAGCGGGCTTCATTTATTGCACACAGTCAAAACATTTCATGACCTTTAATAGTAATAGTTTAATAGTAGAATAGTAGAAAGTGGCTGAAAAAAATTCTAGTATATATTAATGACAGCACAGTAATGATCCAAGCAGAAACTGCAATAGAAACAAATATAGAAAACAAATACCATGTCATATTAAATGGTAAAAAAGTCAATATTTGGAAAAAAAGATTCCTTTGAAGTAACCATTTAATAAACATAAATATTGAGATATGCAATGTTTTCATACAGGATGGGGCTGGTTTGCAGATTGGACACTGGAGTATAACATAGAGAGAGAGAGAGAGAGAGAGAGAGAGAGGAGAGACTCTCTCTCTCACCCTCTCCTCCAGCTCTCGGCGCGCAATAGCTCAGTCATATAGACGCGAGAAGGGGATGGAAAGTGGAAACCAAAGACAGAAAAGGGACTGGATTTGCAGCATGAGATTAGATCAAACATTGCCAAAGTGAAAATAAAAACCAGAGATCTTCCCTGCAGTTTGGACAAAGGTCTGCCCAAGGGTTCCCCGCTCTCTCTGTCTCGTTATGAAAGGTCTGCCCAAGGGTTCCCCGCTCTCTCTGTCTCGTTATGAAACTCTTTGTTTCGCCTGATTCCCGGTCCTGGATCAGTGCTTCCGCACTCTTGTTGCGTCTAAGTGGGCAGACCTGAGAAAACAACGGAGCGTTAATTTATAGGGCTAACAATCTCCCAAGACGCGCCTCTCAGCCATTCAGAGAGGGGGAAAGTCTACACACCCACTTTCCCATCTCCCCGTGTCACTGCCATGACTCACAGGCGGTTGTTGGACGACGGCCGCCCTCTTCCTGCAGCCCGTGAACACGACAGCAGAGTCAGCACAGATCTCTCCCTGTTACAGAAGCATTGTGTGATGTCCTTGTCAGGCAGATTTAATATATTTATGAGTGCCTTTAAATTCTGTTTCTCAAATGCCGTCTGACATTTTGTTGTTCTTTGTGTAGTGCAGCAGCAGCATTACTCATACAGGCCACAACACCAGCGCACAAATCGTTGTTTTACGCTGACAAAATGCCAGTTCCTATGGGGAAGACTAGGCTAAAATGCATTTAGAGCAGACCAGACCCACGGAAAAAAAGTCTCCTTAACCATGGCTAAAACTTTTGTGTATTGCTTTAAACTCCCAAACTACCAGTTAATGAGGAGATAACAAGCAAAACTGTCAGAATTTTGTCAGTCGTCGGTATTGCAAAAACCTGCTTTATTTTTGTCCTTAAATAGTCGGAGTGTGGGAAGGAGGGTTTTGTGAAATGCAAATTCTTTAAACCTTCCATAAACATCCCTTGTTAAGAAATTTTGGTACCAACACCTTTTTTTGCACAGATTTGTTTTTAAACTGAAAAAAATAGATTTTAGAATTAATATAGTCAATTCCAACAAGATCCATGAGTAATTCACTGCGCTTAGCTTTAAAATAAAATGACAGTGCCTCTAAACCACCTTCATGCGGTATATTAGTATACAGACTCTCCACGTCAAAAGAGACAAGAAATGCTGTTAAAAGGATGTGTTGAGAGTGCGGCCAAGTGTGTCTCTATGACTGGTAAACTGGACTTAGACTGGTAAAATACAAGGTCAGTGTGTCTAATTTAAAAGTGTTCATAATTCCATGCAGAGTTTTTTCAATACACTTTTGCCTTTACTGGTCAGCACCTCACTGAGATTAAGCCACTGATCAACACAAAAAAGTCCATAATGTCAAAGTGAAAAGTAAAATCTACAAATTGTTCTAAATTAATTACAAATATAAAACAGAAAATAATTGATTGCATAAGTATTCACCCCCATTGCTATGGCACACCTAAACAAGTTCTGGGGAAAACAATTGTCTTTAGATGTCACATAATTAGTTGAATGGAGTCCACCAAGTGCAATTAAGGTGTTTCACATGATTTCAGGTCAAATACACCTGTCTCTGGGAGGTCCCACAGTTGGTTAGTACATTTTCTAAGACAAACTACATCATGAAGACGAAGGAACATTCAAATCAAATCCGGAATAAGGTTCTTCAAAAGCACCAATCAAGGGTAGGATATAAAAACATTTCCAAGACATTGAATATCCCCAGATCACAGTAAAGTCCATTATTGAGAAATGGAGAGAATATGGCATAACTGTGATTCTGTCTAGAAAAGGCCGTCCTCAAAAACTGAGTATCCGGGCGAGAAGGGGACTAGTCAGGGAGGCCACCAAGAGGCCTATAGCAACTCTAAAGGAGTCTTCCACGGCAACAACAGCCCCGGTACTTCACAAAACTGTGCACCAGCACATTCATTCATTACCCCAGTACTGTCTATATCAGTCTTCTTCCTGGCCTGACATCACCACACGTTACCCAGTGCTATCAGGCTTTTTGTTAACAGTTATTTTTGAGTTTTTATGAGTCACCAGACTATAGGCACTATAGACTTTGTCACCATTCAAGCTGATAAAATAATGTGGGTGTGTGCTGAAAAAACTGACACTCCTATGACATGCTTCTTTCACTGCTGGAGCTAACAAATTACATGTGTTCTAGCATCTTCCTGTTTCTATTCTTCAATACGTATTCCTAATGGTATTTATAGGTTAGGTTGTCAAGGAAACTTTTTTTTTTTTTTTTTACAATGAGAACATAGTTACTGTAATTGAATAAAAATAAAGTTTAGCTACATGTTTTGATTTGGTAAGTATCTTACTGCCTCTTTGGGTTATCTGGGTGCACAATTTTGAATACTTTACATCTGCATACATTTATCAGCTTGGAAGAGTTTTACATACCATAGTAACAGACATTACTTCCTATAGAAACAGATGCCACAACAAGACTTATTCAGTTGATGGACATGTCAATGGGAAATTAAGGGAGAATATGGTTTGCTGCTCCCGGAACAGGATGAGGGATCATGGAGGAAAATTACTGGTATGGCTGCTGTTTTGTGTTTTGTTGTTGGGGAGCTAAAGGGAGGCAGAGCTGGGTTTGGGCGGGGGGGGGTGGGGGGGGGGTTGCGGAGCAATTAGCAGGAGACACAGGTCTGACATTGGGAAGGGTACTGGTGCTGTGCAGGGGGGTGTCTTGCTTGTTTATCATGAGGGAATGTCCCCTCAGAGTAGTGTTGAGCTTGTCCTGGTTGGGTTCTTGTTGTGTAAGCAGCCTTTAAATAAAACAAGACATCTCCGAGTGTATTACATCACCAACACACTACAGTATATATTCACATGTCACATAGTTAAAAAGATTTTAATAATTCTGAATCATTGTATATTCTGTTTAGTACCAGGATATGTTGTAAATGTCTTCATAGAGTTCAGTTTTGACTGTGTTCCTAAATCTAGGTGATCCTTTTCTTTGACCGCTTTTATATGTTTGTGTTTACTGGTGGGATGTTGGGAGCCTAATAGCTAAACAGAGGTAGTGTTTAAAACAAATGTTATGAAAGCTAATGCATGCTACTGTCTGCCACAATAAAATTGATTGTTCACTGAGACAGGATCCCTGTGAAAGTAACTATCTTCTGCAATCATCTTTGCAATCTGAAAAGGTGTCTGGGAAAAAAAAAAAAACAGCACTACCGTCTTGCAGATTTTTGTACAATGCAGCAGAACTCCAATGAATCGTAACGGTTTTCTGTGGCCATCTTTGATTTCTGCACCCTTGAGTGAGTTCAGCATGTATCTCTTGAATTGCAAAATGTTCTGTTTCGTTTTAAATTAACTGTGTTTTGTAAGTTGTTATTTATTCCACTGCAGCATTATCGTTATCTCAAACTAAGCAATAGTCTCCATTTAAATGTCAAAAATGGACTACTTCAAGGTGCAGAAAGTACATCAATGCAAGCTCTTTGCTGTGACTATATACGGGTATTGTATGTGTTTTTAAGGGCTGTTTTTGAGCAGCAGCAACTGGTAAACAAAGAGTTAAGATTTCACAGATCATCAGCATGTGATTAAAAGGAAATAATAGTGCAAGCATATTATTTAGGATAGAAAGCAACAAAACAGATAATCAGAATTCCTGCATGAAAGATGTATTGATTTGCATTTAAAATATTCAAAGACCTAGTAGATTTGCAAATTATGTCAAAAATAAGAACATTACATTTTGTAATTAGCTATCATTCTCTAGTAAAATATAATTAAAACTGGAATGTTAAATTTCTTTTGATTATACACCATATTAAAGCATTCATAGCAGCAACAGCAGAGACTGTATTATTCCATGATTCTCTGTTGAAGGCCACATTTGATTGGGGGTATTGCACTACAACAATTAAACCTTTTGTGGCAGTAATTTTGCAAAGCCTATGGTTACACTGTATAAGAAGTTCATACTAAAGGTGTTCGTGACATTGGCATTGATCAGTGAGCTAATATGGTTGTGTGCAATGATGTACTATTTCATTGCCTCTTTGTTTTAACCTCAGTATATATTGATAATGCAGGAGTGTTAGGGTTGGCGCTCAGCTGTCATTGTGATTTTGTCAGTCAAGGTGAATTAGGTTTTGCCAGTAAAATTGTACAGTTTCACTGTCGCATTTTGACCTTAGCAATTACACAGATCACTCTTGTTCACATATCCATTTTACTTAATATTAACAAATAATTCCATTAGATATGTCATTCCCCATTCAATTACAGATGCAATTATGAGCCCAAGAAAACAAAACATTTCTACAACAAACAAATTGATATAATGGCAAGCTATAGAGTGAATACAGAGAAAAAAATATTGCTTAAAACACATTCTTTGTATCATTTTGTATTCATTTTTTTGTTTTACTTGGCCCAGATGAAGAGCACAGTACTTCACATTGCTTTACTGTTTGTTTTCTTTTGAAAACAGCATTGCACACTAGACCGACCTTAACACTGAAAACATGTCAGACACATACTACTTTAGAAAATAGGTGCAGCTGTGGGACAGGGTACACCACACCCCTGTGTCTATATGTATTATTTTGTATTTGTGGCGTATTATTATTATTTAAAATTAATTTTTGGGGTGCACTGATGTTTTAGGTCAGCCATTACGTGCAGAATGTGCCTGAGCTTGATTTAATTATTAACAAGCAACCGATCCCCGGCGTGGCTATATAAAAGAGCGGATCAGCCACTGATCATAGTTGGGTTGTTCAGAGTCGGAAGGTAAGGTAAAGAGAATTAGACATAATTAATAATTGCTACTTGTGCTGGCTGTAAAATCAACATGATACCTGTTTGCTTCTGTGTTTGGTGCCTGTCTGTTTGTTTTGGCCATTGTGCCTTTTGTTTTGTAAAGTGTTTCTGTTTTGTTTAAATATTTTATTTGTTTAATAAACACATGCACCAGCAGTTCATACCTTGCAGTATTTTGTCTCTTCCTGGTCTGACATCACCACGAGCCATCTGTGACATAGGGTGTACAGAAGTGAGAAGCAGCACCACCACATACTCAGAGGGCAATATTTAACCTCTTCTTGATCTTTATATATATATATATATATATATATATATATATATATATATATATATATATATATATATATATATATATATATTTGTGATTTAATTTTTTGTTGTTTTTGAAAAGGAGTGGAGAAAATGGACCAAGGGATGGATGTCTGCCTGCCCTGCCTTAAAGGGGAACAGTGATGCTTAGCCAATGGCGAGGACGGGCACATATTGCCTGACCATCCGGCTGTCCCTGGAAGAAGGGGACGAAGCTGATGCAAGCTCCAACCACCATAATCAGGGAGCCCGAGCTCGGGCGATGGGAAGCATGGAGACAGCAACATTGCCCAACGTCCTTCCCAGACATCGCAGCCATGGTGCTCAACTACCTGGCTGCAGATATGAGAGGGGCCCCACCACCTCCAGACCCATCGGAAGGAGCCACACCTACTCCAGTTCCACAGGCATGTTCCATACCAGGGCCCAGAGGAGAGCCGCACCAGTCCCCAGAAACTCAGGGAGAGCCTCACCAGTCTCTAGCGTTAGAGGAAGACTACCCACTGATCCCACCTCTGCCGCCAGGGGGAGAATACTTGCTGCTCCCGCCTCTACTGCCAGGAGGACACTACCTGCTACTTTTCCTCTACCACCAGTAGCAAACCACTTGTTGCTTCCACCTCCACCACCAGAGGAGCTGATGATACTTCCCGACGGTCAGCACCTGCCGTCGTCTCCTGAGGGTCAACTCCTGCCGTCACCTTCCGTGGGTCAGCTCCTGCCGTTGCCTCTCTAAGCCTAGGGCTGCCATGCCTGCAATGCCTAGGGCTGCAAAGTCTGCACCAACCAGGGATGCCAAACCTGCACCACCCGGGGATGCCAGTGCTGCACCTCCCGGGGTTGCATGTTCATCACCTCCCGGGGTTGTCTGCTCGTCAACACCCGGGGTTGTCTGCTCGTCAACACCCGGGGATGCCTGTTCATCATCGCTCAGGGTTCTTTCAGTGCTGTGGCCAATGCCACTACCGGAGTGTCCCATGCTGAGGGCAGCATTACCGCTGATCTTTTGATTTGTATAATGCCTATTACTTAAACAACCAGATCATTATACATAGCACCTCTTTATCAATGACGCCACAGCCGTGCATTTGGATCAATATATAATATCTGCAGGGGAATAAATGTTATAAAGATACATTGGGGTATCCTGCATTGTGCAAAACTTTTTTGTCAAGTAATAATTATGCACGTATTAATTAATTAATATAAAATTTCCAAGGTTGCATCCAGAAACTTTTAGTTTTTTCAAATAAATTAGCAAGAGCTGTATATGTCTAGTCTCTACAAGCCACCTTGGATAAAGGTGTCTGCTAAATAAACAAATTCTAAGAAGACACAAACTGGTGTTTTGGAATAGACAAGTCGTCGACTCTGAGAACTTTCGTAAAAAACTTTTTGTCAATACAAAGAGTAAAACATTTTGTCAACAAGTTAGTAATAACAAAACACATTATGTTAAATGGTATATTATATATATATAATATATTATATTATATATATATATATTATACTATATATATATATATATATATAATGAATTCAGCCAATAATCATAATCATTGTGATAATTTACTGCCCATAACTGATAATAAAAAATTGCATTATCGTCCAACACCACTGTTTACGAAGCAGCAACAATTACGTGTACATAAACAATGTGTATATTTATTTCAATTATAAAAATATGATTACTGTTCTATATATTGTATTGTTAAACTATATGTTAATGTTTTAATTTCCATTTATATGGATTACCTGTATGAAAATAGGATTTTGAATCAAATATAAACTGGTAGCTATGGTGCCGTCACTAGTAAATTATGCAAATGTGTACTATCGAAGGTACAAACCTTCCTTTGGTAATGTGCTCTGAACCTTTGAAGGTCACAATGTACCCTTCGTTGGAGCCCTACTAACTGCTAGAATTTATTCTGGGGTATACAAGATGTAGATAATGAAGTGTATAGTGTTAAGTGAAATACTCTAATCATTTAGAATCATATTTTCCTATTGATGAATGCTAAAAGAAATAGAAATCAATGTTCAAACTAAAGAGCACATGCATGGCGTACTGACAGTATCCCTCGTGTGAAACAGTAATAACAGTGGTACAGTGCAGTCAAGGTTTGCTGCTGGCTTAACAGCGACAGCTCCCAGATATTTAGCCATTTAGAGTGACAAATAACAACAGTTAAACAGACAGACAAGACAACACTAAACCCTCATGATTTCTCTTTTTTCCTCCAGGTTGTTTTATAACCATAACAAAGTAACAGATTGCTGGGCCACATCCCCTGCTATACCTTCAGTCACGCCCCCTTCGGTAGCGAGTGCAATCACGTAGCCTCCAATCCATGACTGACACATCGCCTACCGCATTAAGGCGATGACTTCTAGTATTGTGACTCTGCCCCCTTTCTTGATGGCCGATTTCCGACTGACCATCGAATGAACTGCCAAAACATCCAGTCTGGGGCAGACTATTCCTGTTATAGGGAGATTGATGACTAGGATTCATTCTCTCTCTGTCAAAGGAATATTCAACTGTTGATCTTGTTTTGTCATACAATTGACAAAGATTTGTTTTTAATTAAAATAAGTAAGAAATTGAATGTAAAATTGCTTGTTAGTTTTGTCTACATTGTCTCATTAGTTGTATCCCTCGTCAGCTGCTTATTGATTGTGCGTTCAGTAGCTTGCCTGCGAAAGCTTTTGTTCTTTAAAAAGATCTGCTTGCAGGATAACAGGAGGGCCGTAGCTTTAAGGAGACATTGATCAACCTACCTGCAACATTGTATATTTTAGGAACTTGAAAAAGAAAAAGCATATAATAATATTATAAATTATGGAGAAAAAAAAATCAATTTAAATGTTAATAGCTTGTTGTTGTGTTGCTGTTACATGTATTAAATCAACCAAGTCATTGTACCTGCTCTTCCTAATTTAGAATATTATGGAAAAAAGAAAATTACCATGTAAATATACATCGAAATTGCAGGCTGTGCTTTATGAATGCATGTTGATGTGTTTTGCCTCTGGCTGTCTAAACACGTAAAATAACAACAATAATGCAAATAAAAAAGTTGCAGTTCCTGTGATTGAAAGAGGCAACAAGAATAGCGAAGGTTACTTTAACATTTATTTTATTTATGTATCAGTTTCACTTGAAAACTATAACATATTTACATAAGAAACATTTATTGGTATTTATTTTTCTGTTTGTTTTGAAAAATAATTTAAAATGTTCATAAACCACAATTTGAGATCTATCTTTTTGTTTTTTTTTGTCAGTGCATAGCGTAAAATCCCATCCCAAGCTCAAGCCTCCTGATAGCTCATGTTGTGTACATCATGTTAGATTCTTGGCAGTACACTATTTTGATGTGTAATGGTAATAATTTCACAAACATCTTTGCTTATAAAGTGCTTAAAAACAAATTACCGGTATTTTAAATTGCCTTTGGATCCTTTTTGCAGATGTATCAATTTAAAAGATATTGTTTCACCAAAGATGTACAAAATGATGGATGGTCTCTTTGTTTAAGAAACCCAGTATATAAAAAAAAAACTACATCAACTGACTGTGATAACTTACAGTAGTTGCATTTATAAGGCAGTGCAGCAGGGTGACCACCTTTTCAAAAAGCAAAAAAGGGACACCTGCCATTGTTGTGTGTGTGTGTGTGTGTGTGTGGGGGGGGGGGGGGGGGGGGGGGGGGGGGGGGGGGGGGGGTATTTTTACTACACTTTATACTGTATATTTAATAACAGTATTTCAAAACAAAATATCAACTTAGCAACTTTGAATGCTTCTTAATATCATTTTCACCTCAGTATCCAATTCTGGTGCACGTATATAGCCTCATCCATTCCTCTCTGAATTTGCACTGATGTTGTGTGAGCAGTGTTGTCACAGCTGCTGGAAATATTAAGGAGTCACTGGTTGATAATATAATGAGATTGGTGGTATAACTTTAAAAGATTAAACTGTTTTCATGTTTGCAATATTGTCTGGGATACAATACCAGCATTAATATTTCAGTAAAGGCATCGTGCTGTAATTCAGTGTGGATAAGCTGTACTGGGGCTTGTAGTTTTTATCAAATTTATACTAGGTATCTTTTCTTACGAAAGCATTTGAATTTTTTATTTATTTATTTCTTTTTGCTGCATAGGCCTACGTGTTAATAATATTTAAAAACAAATACTTGGGCTATTTTTGGGCAATTTTTGAAGTGACTTTGGGCTATAAACCCAGCAGAAATCTGGCAACCTAGGCTATGAGTGTAAAAAGTCACATGATAGTGGGACTATATAGTTGTATGTCTTAGATTGGCTAGCCAATGTGTCAATCATTCTGGGGCTGTGTAGGCATTGCAAAATGATGCGTGAAGGGCAGGGCTTTGCTCCAAACAGACACATTATGTGGCGCTAAACTGCACTGTGTCTAGGAATCCAGGACAAATTCTGTCCTGGGATCTTTTAGCCCAGGACGGTTAGGGATGGGTGGTCATCCTACAGTGCAACTGCCACATAAACCAAATTACATTCTCTTTATACAGTTTCAATATATAAGATGATCGGAAACTTACACATTTCTGTAGAGGTTATTTTTTTATAATGATTTTAAACTAAAAAGCTGCTAAAAGCATTCTGAGATGTGAAGATGTAAATTGTTTCCTTATTTCCTGAGGTCCGCAGTGTCAAAAAAAATGTATAGTGGCTAGACTAGACTATCCCTTTGCGCTCCTATGTCGGACCAAGTTTGACATTACAATTTTCCCTTTCTTGTCCGATGTCGGACCCTGTCCGATATCATCAAAAAGATGTCAAGCACAGGTCTCTAGTCATTTTTTTCTCTGGAAAAAGCAGAGCAAACCTTTCAATGGCTGAGTGAGATCGAAAGAAGCCGATTGAAGCTGAAAAAAAAGGGGGGGGGTTCTGAACAATACAAAGAGGCCCTGCACCACAGACCTAACACGGACATAAAAAACAAGATAGCTGCTTCCGCATCCAGCGCTCAAAGAATATCATAGACATTTGCAGAGCTTTTTGAGACGTTATGATAGTAAAATAATGACTTGGATTGCATTATTGAGGAGTTTGGTGATAAAATGAGTGATCACGAGAGGATTTATCAGTATGCACTACAATGAAGAGGTGTGTGATAAATACAGCAAACAAAGGGTGAGGCTTGGCTGGAGATGCAGAACTGAGTGTGCTGTTGTGCCTTTTAAACCTGTTTTACTGTGAAAAATACTTTTAAACAAGTATGTAAAACAAACAGCCTGTGTGAAAATAAATTGGATCTGATGCACCTGACAGGCACTGAATAAATGGACCGCAGAGGGCTAGAGGCAGTCAATTGGTGACATTTACTTTAGAACTTTTACTGATCATTTTGAAGTTATGCAAGATTCTCCCAAACATTGCCTTTAGGAAATAAATACAAGTAAAATGATTCAATGCACACTTGTTACAAGGAGCAAAAAGGAATCACTGATCGGCTGAGAAAGCCTGGATTCTCTAGGGGTTGAGCTATGTGATTTTTCAAGCTCTTTTCTGATGCAGAATTTACATAATTATAGCATTTTGCATATGTTCTGTACAACCCCCCCCTTTTTTGCTATGATTACAGAATAGCAGATATTTAACATTTTTCATTCTTTTTACATTTAGTTTTAACTGTTATATACTCCTGAAAAACTTAAGTTTATTCAGTAAAGAAGAAAATAAAATATGAAATACCACATAGAATGTAATAAAAGGCGCCGGTGCCTTTAACAGGTATTGCGAAATTACCAGCAAAGGTGTTAATGAAGGTCAGAGGGGGTCTACTGTAGTGTTCAGAAATTCAATAGGTAGCAACACTAATTTCTCAATAAAACTACCAACTGAACTTTCATGATTATTATATTATATTAAACAAACCCAACAGAGGCAGTTCTAAATACTTTCGCTCTTTACTTTTGTAATAATCCAGCTGGGGTTTTCCCTTGGCTAATTTATAGATCTATTTATTAACATTACATAAATAAAGGCTGTACCAGAATACAGTTTGTTCCTGAGCTCTCAGGAACATCATCAACTGAGTTGGTTCAGCAGTAGCAAGCCATCGACTTTGTTATGTCCTGACAGCTTCTTGTGGATTGACCTGTTTTGCTCACTTTAACCCTGAACACAGCTCTGTCTCAGGGAGTGAGCTATGTGAATTACTTCTAGCTGTGATCTTGAATTACCAGCCTGCAAATGAGATGAGAGAAGATTGATTACACTTTCCACTTGGGTATAGAAAATGAGACAATAGGAGGTCACCTCCACCTTCACATGCACTCTTTCTGATCCTCTGATACAGTGATGCCACTTACTGAACAGCTGACGATGCGCACAGTACAGTGAACACAGCCTGTTGTGAGCCCTCAATAAAGGGATGTGTGTTGATTTGACTGTAGCTCAATTAATCAGGAACTCCTCAGTAGTTTTGAGTGCATTGTCCTATAAGTGACTACTCATACCTGGTGCAGTAAAGCATAGTGATATTTCACAGTACGACAGTTGTCAGATTTTTTTAAACCTTTGTTGTTTTTTTGTCCAGCATGTCTTCCATGAAGGCCACTTCTGAGCAGACCTCACTGGACAGTAGATGGGTGTACCAGGGTCCCACTGTTTTCTGCCAATTCTGAGCTGATGGCACTGATGGACATCTTTCGATTGTGAAGGGAACTTGTCTTTCATCTGCTGCAGTAAGTTTCCTTGGCCGAACACTGTGTCTATGGTCCTCAACGTTGCCTGTTTCTTTGTGCTTCTTCAAAAGAGCTTGGACAGCAAATCTGGAAACCCCTGTCTGCCTTGAAATTTCTGCCTGGGAGAGACCTTGCTGATGCAGTATAACTACCTTGTGTTTTGCCATGGTGTATGACTTTTGACAGTAAACTGTCTTCAGCAACCTCACCTTGTTAGCTGAGTTTGGCTGTTCCTCACCCAGTTTTATTCCTCCTACACAGCTGTTTCTGTTTAAGATAATGATTGTGTTTCAACCTACATATTGAACTGATGATCATTAGCACCTGTTTGGTATAATTGTTTAATCATACACCTGACTATATGCCTACAAAATCCCTGACTTTGTGCAAGTGTACCTGGAAGAATTGATGCTGTTTTGAAGGCAAAGGGTGGTTACACCAAATATGGATTTGATTTCGATTTTTCTTCTGTTCACTCACTTTGCATTTAGTTAATTGATAAATATAATCTATTAACATGTCTATTTTTGAAAGCATTCTTACTTTACAGCATTTTTTCACACCTGCCTAAAACTTTTGCACAGTACTGTATGTGTGTGTGTGTGTGTGTGTGTGTGTGTATATATATATATATATATATATATATATATATATATATATATATATATATATATATATATATATATATATATATATTGTGAGATAGCAGGGAGGGGGTTAAATCCTTCCCTTCGGAAAACATGTGAAAATGCAACTTGTCTTAATTGTTTTATTGTTTAGTAATCCCCTGCACCTGGTGGTAATTGTAAATTAGAGCCAGGTGCAGGGTATTTGAGGAATGCATCCAGTTTGTTCGTGGCATCTGAGTGAAGAGCCCAACTGTGTGTGTGTGTGTGTGAGAGAGAGCGAGAGCGAGAGCGAGAGCAGTCCTTTCAAAGTAAGGTATTGTGTGAAACCTGTGTACGTTTTTGTGTTTGTGTCAGGTAAACGGCTTAGCCGTCCTGCGTGTTAGTCAGGGACCAGCCTGTATAGACAGAGCTCCAAAACAGAGTTAGGTGTTTGTTTCTGTTTTGTAATTTTTGATTTGGTGTTTATTAAAAGTGCGCGTCAGCGCCCAAAAAAAAATAAAAAAATTCAATTTCTGTGTCCTGGGTCTATTTTAAAGGGGCAACGAACCGTGTGAGTGCGAGGATCGTTTATAAAAAATTATGTTCCCTTTCAATTCAAAGACGACCACCAAAACATTACATAAGGGAAATGCTCGCATATCAGTAGGTATTCACTGAGCTCTCTATACCAGAGCTGCCGATAGACCCCTTCCTGGATGACATTCTTGGTCCATCCTACCGAGAGATTAAAACTGTCATTCCACGGAAGCCATGTCTCTTTTTGCCTCGCAAGATGGTAAGGTAAGACCCTCTGTGTTGGTATTTGAGCATTATTTGAAAAAGAGCTTGAGTCGACTGCAGTTCCCTTGTCTTTCAGGCTAAAATCTGGCTTGCCATTTTCAAGGAATCAGTGGCTCTTTGCCAGCCTTTTTCTTCTATCTTTCCTCAGCAACCTGTGCATGCTCGCACTGCAGGCAGCTGCTTTTCCTATCTGTGATACATGAGTCGACTCCCTGTGCAGTAAGCCTTCACTTGTATGGGAGGACGTCCTCCACCAGGGCTAGGCTTCGCCTTACCTCCACTGTTGAGTGACTCTGCTGGCTGCTGTTGCAGTTTAAATTTATACTAAATATATGTTGTTGTTGTCACAAAATACCTTGCTGGCACATTTGCAGTGCACATTCTGCAAGGCGAACATGCCACTTAGCGATAAGCACTCACACTGTGTGCATTGCCTAGGTGTCCAGCATGCCACTGAGGCAATCAGCAGAGAGAACTTCTGTGACATATGCACGACCTGCTTCTCCAGCTATGGCAGAGTCCCTTGCAGGAGATCCCCTGCGCTCAGGCTGTTGCACCGACACCCCATAGTCGCTGAAGCATGCTAGGGACATGTGACGGAAAGATGAGTTCTGGTGATGAATCTTCCTCCCAACCTGTGAGGGCGCTAAAGAACGGGAGGAGAAGCATCTGGAAGGGCTGGCCTGACAGTTCGTTTCCGGGTCAGGGAAGTGGGTCAGCCTGGAGGGAAGCGCGACTCTGTTGTAAGACCGTATTGATTTGAGAGATAAACGAGAGGCAGCTGCAAGTAATAAGGCAGCTGCAACCGTTTATCTCGATATCATGCGGGATTACATATAGGGGCCAGGGTAACGCTGGTCTTTTCCTTCGTTTGGGTTAAACGCTTGGAGAGAGAAGGATCGAGAGAAGAGCTCTCGTTGTAAAGAGGAATTGCGTGTTGTGTTTGTTTTGTAATTGTCTGCGTTTTGTACCACCAGACAGTTAACTCACCTATCCGGAGCTGTCGACCAGGGTCAGCACAATCCGGATCACCACTGCACGGAACCGTCACGAAATACAGTGTCTTCACCCACCACAAGCACGTCTGCACTCACCCAGGACTGGTGACCGTGTGTTCGTTTTGTTCGGGACTGTGTCCTATTATTGCTATCCCCGTGCTTTACACATTGTTGTGTATAGCCGGGGATTTATTATTTAACGGTCACCAGACCTGGATTATAAATAAAAGCACCTTTTCACTGGAAACTGTTGTCTGCCTGTCACTCCTGCATCGCATCACTGCTATACCTGTTCCCCTCCACTAGCCACTTTGCCACAGGACATTATGGACCTTAAGGCGCAGATGGCCCAGGTCCTCCAGCCTCTGTCAAGGCAGCAAGCTCCTGCGGCGCCAGCAGAGGTCCCGGCCCCGTTACCACCCACACCAGCTCCAGTCCCTGGGTCTCCCATGGGAGCCCAGGTCGAGTCGGAGCCACAGCCTTTCATGGTGGAGGAGACACACTATCGATAGCAGCCTCCTGGGATAAGGGCTCCTTCCCCACTGAGATGGAGGAAGGAGAGGAACCAGCGCCGTCGACCTTGGTGGAACTTAGCTCAGAGGTTGCCTTGGAGACTAGCTTGCCACAGCTATTCAGCTTCATGTCGGCATTAATGTGGCGCTCTGCAAACTTTTTGCAGATCCCCGTTTGGCCTGCTCCAACACATGTTTTGTTTCTTAATCTGACTAACAGGTCAATTTCATCAAATTCTTTTTGGCCGGTGCTATAGTTGCATCAAGGTCGGAGTCTGCAGAAGCCATAGTTTGATCGTATTATGCTTACCTACTACTTCGTTCTGTTCACCATACCACTCATTTATCTTTGCCAGAAGGAAGTTCTAAATCTTGACTTTTGGCATTGCCAATCTATTTATAATGAGATGCAAATTGTTTCTATCCTTTATAATGAGCAGTAATTTATACTGTTTGTAAACTTGCGGTGACATTACAGTAGTTATTCACAAAAAAGAGCTGTTTAGTATATCGCACGCAAAAATTCTACGAAGGACAGAGGCTACAAATTGGCAGTATTTACAAATAATACGAATTACACATAAGTAATATTAGTACAAAGAACACTTTATTGCAAATTCTTGTTCTATACTATTTTGTAATACTGAAGTTGCAGTTTAGAATTTAGAGCCATGTTCTTCAACACAACCTTCCTGTAAATCCAGTTTAAGAAAGTTGAACAATGTCAAAAGTAGCAAGGCCAAATTGCAACACTGATAGACACATTTAAATATACACTCCCTTTTAATTGGGCCATTTGTATTTTGAAGGATAATTTATTTTCCTAAAACCTAAATTGCTGAAAGGTTTCAAGCAAAATAGTGTGGCAAAAAGGTGAAACTTATTTTCATTTTTACATGTAAACCAAGCCAGTGTAATGTTGCTGTCTGTATTATGATACAGACAGAGGAGCTGAGTATTGTTGCTGTGGTATTAAACATTTTCAAATCACCTGCTTCAGTGCAATGCATTGTAACAGATTCACTCTTGAGCTTAACAGGGTTTGCTTTAAAGCAAGCTCATTTTCAAGGCTATTTCATAGTTTTTTTTTTTCTCCGATAGATAGCCATTCTTCTTTATCTCAAAAAAACAAACAAACAAAAAAAAACCTTAGAGGTTTCTACATGTTTTTCCAGTTATATTTATAGGTTAGAAAATTGTGCCCCTATCTCATCCATTTTTCATTTTTCCATTCCCACTGGAAATCAGATCAATTTAAATTTTATATAAATGGTCATGCATTTCAATTAACGAACCCAATCACATGGCCCTTCAATATTAATTTAGAATCCTTAAAAACAAAAGATGAAGCTCAATGAAGCAATATAAGTTTTTAATTCACAAGGCTAGGGAGACTTCACAATTGTAGGTATCAACAGCTAAATCTTCATTTTGAGCACTTGCATATGATTTGTCACCCACTGTCAGCAATTTTAAGTAGCTGCAAGGTTAAGTTCATGTGCCTTTAATGCTGTTCTTTTTTGTTTATATTCCAGAGCTGGTAGACAATGTGGATATAGAAGGTTATTTGGCTATTGCTATAATTTAAAGATATAATAACCTTTAATATACCTTTTAAAGGCTTAAATAAAAAATTCTTGCCCTGCATTTGCATAGCGTTCTGGCATAGGAAACCATACTATATATTGGAAATAATGTTTGGTCAGGTGTGTGTCCCCAGGAAAACAGGAGATGAATAGGGAGAGGAAACTAATAAACGGAACACTTATAAGAACATAATTTAAATTTACAAATGAGAGGAGACCAGTCGACCAATCTGTGCTCAGCCGGTTCCTTGTAGCTGATAATGGAGGTCAAAAAGATTGTCAAATTGGATCCTAAAATATAGATAGAGGACTCTTATTTAACTATGAGTACAAGGGTAAAGTCAACTTTTGTGCAGAATTCCTCTCTTTACTGTACACCAACATGTTTTTTTTTTAATCATTTAAGAAAATGTGCCTTTTTGAAAGGGAGTATAGTATGGTAGCACACTAAATAGTCCTCATGGAAATCTGCAATGAGAAAAGAGTTTTCCACAAAATTCTGCGGCAATGACTTTTTAACTCATTAAAAACAGTGTTAATGAGTATAAATAAGAAAAAGCAAGTCACAGTTAGTTAAATTCTTTTTTATTATTATTATTAAATTGCATTATAAAAATCTGAAAACAAAATGTAGAATAAACATGTTTGCCATATTTTCTAGAGAGAAGAAAAAAAAACACATACAATAAAGCAGTTCACTTAAAAAAGCTTAAAAAAACTCTCATAGCACTGACTATTGGATGCCATTTCTTTAAAATATACATAAACATAACAATTCTTAAAAAATAAATTAAATACAGTTATGGTAAAAACCTATGACTATATTTAATCACATTAGTAATAATAACATTTGCCTAGCAGAATAAGATTGTATTGGTGCACTGGGATTCAAATTAGCATTGGTACATTTTACAAATGCATTGTTTTACAAATGTGTACTAGGCTTGGAGCATTTTTGTACAAATGTAACAGTATTTTTAGAAACACTTGTTGTTCACCAAAATGTTGTAATTTTAAAATGTACCCACATCAAGACAGTGCATAGAAATAGCTTGGACGCCGTGACAAGCGTGTGGAAACAATGACAGGAGACATGGATTGGCTTTTAAAATAGCATTTTTGTTTCTTTGACCAAGGCCACAATGTGAAAGTGCTACCATCACATACCACAAAACAAACGGTAAAGTAACAATGAAAAAAAAAACAAATATAGTAATAGAAGTCAGGCTTATTGGTCTCTAGTTACCTGGTTTGGTTTTGTCTCCTTTTTTGTGGATCGATATTACGTTTGCAATTTTCTAGTCTGTCAGTACAACCCCTGTCTCAAGAGACTGTTGCATGATTTTGGTTAGCGGTTTGTAAATAACTTCTTTCATTTCTTTTAGCACTATTGGGAGGATCTCATCCGGCCCTGGGAATTTGTTTATTTTAAGAGCTCCTAGTCCCTTTAACACTTCTGTCTCTGTTATGCTAAAGTTATTTAAAACTAGATAGAAACAGGTCGACATGTGGGGCATGTTGTGAAAAGTAATCATTTAATATTTTTTCTATGATGTTGCCATTTGTATCTATTAGACTTTTTACTTCCTCCTTGTATGTTCTTGTGCTGTTATAATATTGGAAACACTTTTGGAATTGGTTTAATCCCCTTGGCAATGCTCATTTCTATCTCTTGGCCTTTCTAACTTTCTTTTTGACTTGCATTTGCAGTTCCAAGTACTCTTTCTGTGTACTTTGTTCTTGGTCCCTTTTAAACGCTCTATAAACTGCCCTTTTTCTCAGATTTTTTCTTTTTAATTGATCTATTAAACCATTTTGGCTATTTGGTTTTAGATTTTGATTTGTCTACTCTTGGGATGTAATTGTTTTGTGCCTCCGGTACTACATTTTTTAAAAATAGCAATCCTTTTTCTGTGGATGTTTTCTCTATTTTACTCAAATCTACTTCTGTTAGTCTCTGTTTCATTTCTTTATAGTTTGCCATAGCAAACCTTAGCTTTAGTTGTTACTTTTGGGGTTTTAAAAAGAACTTCAAATCTGACCATGTTGTGGCCTTAGTTTGCAGATGGTTCTCTATCCACTGTTTTAGTTATTCTGTCTTCGTTATTTGAAAAGATTAAATCGAGGCCTGCCCACCCTCTAGTCGGTGCCTTGACAAATTGCATTAGGAAGTAGTCATTTGTCATTTCTACCATTTCAATTTTGTCTGTCGTGCTTCCCCTTGGGTTTTCCCATTTTATATTGGGTAAGTTGAAATCCCTCATTAGTATGGCTTCTCCTTTGCTACATGCATTTCTAATGTCATTGTATAACAGATTATTTTGCTCAGTGTCTGAATTTGGCGGTCTATAGCATACCTCTATTATGCCCTTTGAGTTCTGTCCATTGTTCTAAACCATATTGATTCTGCGTTGTTTTTTTCATCCAGATTGAGCACCTGGGCTTTAAGACTATGTTTGATGTATAGTGCTACACCTCTGCCTCTTCTGTCCTGCCTGTCTTTCATATACAATGTATACCCACTAATATTATATTCATCTCATCTGCATCACTTTCAGATAACCAAGTTTCTGTAACACCTAACACATCATAGTTTCTTGTTAGTGCAGTAGCTTCAAGTTCTAACATTTACTTTTTGAGACTTCTAGCATTTAGATAAATACATTTAATGGATGTCTTACCTGAGTTGTTGCCCTTGTTTTGATGCAGTCTCCCTTCTGTTTTTTGTTGATTTCTCCTCCCTTCCTTTCTAGTTTAAGTGCTTCTGAACCTCCTTTTTCCAAGTAGATTGGTTCCCTTTTTATTTAAGTGCAGTCCGTCCCACCTATATAGATAGTCATTGTTGTAGAATATGGTCCAAAGTTCAAGGAAGGTGAATCCTTCTTGTGTGCACCCCGATTTCAGCCATGCATTTAGATTATTCATTTCCAGCTGTTCATATTGTCCTTTGCAAGGTGCCAGCAGTATCCCAGAAAATACCAGAGTTTTGTTCTTGTCTTTTAATTTCCTTCGTAGCTCAGAATTTGTTTTGCA
Source organism: Polyodon spathula (assembly GCF_017654505.1). Classification (NCBI taxonomy): domain Eukaryota; kingdom Metazoa; phylum Chordata; class Actinopteri; order Acipenseriformes; family Polyodontidae; genus Polyodon; species Polyodon spathula. The sequence goes on from NC_054537.1 coordinate 66,112,867, forward strand.
GGGATCTTGATCTGTCTCTTCCAATGTTGTTTGTACATATGTGGACGACTACTACCAGGTAATCTCCTGTTTGTTCTAGGAGCCTGTCCACGTTCTCATTGATGTGCGTGACAAAGGCTCCCGGAAGGCAGGGTTGTAAGGGGGTCTTGCTGTGTTTCTCAATATTTAGTCCCCTACAATCATGACCCCTTGTTTTTGCTGCCTGGCCAGCATTGTTTATGGGGTCCTGGATGTTGTTACTTTCGATCTCTTGATGCTGGTTTTGGTTATTTAAATTATAAAGTGGGTAAAATTTTTTTGACGTTTTAATTTCTGGACGTTGTGTTTAACTACGTTTCTTTTTTTTCTCCTTCTTTGCCTATCTGGATCCAGCTATTTCGACCCTCTTCTGTCTTGCTGGTGGCTTTGTCTGTTGGAGGTGCAAACTTCCAAGAATTTTGGGTGTGTCAGCTCCTCAAACTCCTGACCTTGTCCCTTGCTGGAGGCTCTTACAAGACCGCCATTCAAGCCCCTCCATTCAGCAGAACTGGAATTCCTGACCTTCGAGACCGATGTACTGCTTACTGTCACAGCCGCCAAGTGGGCAGGTGAAATGTAAGCGTTCTCAACGGCAAAAGCCTGTTTGTTTTTTTTGCGGAGGCCAGAAATAAGGTTACTTTCTGCACTAATCCTGCTTTTCTCCCTAAAAGCATTGCTGTTTTCCATATCAACCACAGTGGAATTGGAGGTCTTCCATCCATGTCCTTTACAGTCTGACAGGGAAAGAAAGTTCCATATGATGTGTCCAGTTAGGGAAGTGGTTTATTATGTCGACCGCACCCAGAGTTGGTGGCAATCCGAGCAATTGGTTATTTGCTTCGGGTCTAAGTTCCACGGACAAGAACTTTCTAAACAGCAGATGTTGAGGTGGATTGCAGCTAACCTGCACCCACCAGAAAAGGTCACTGGTCACACCACATAAAGTCTTGCAACCTATTGGACGTTACTCCAGGGTGCATCTGTCACAGACATTTACAATGCTGCAGTATGGGTCATGCCTCATACTTTTACCAGGTTCTACCGACTGTATGTCGTAGATTATCAGAATCCTGGTTTCGGGACCAGAGGTGCTCTTTAACACATTTTTATTATGTTCCACTTTGCCCTGGTGTAGTTAGGCACACTCCTCTTTGGACTTCTGGTGTTAAATGCTGAAGTTACTTAGTGTAACCTTGCAGCATATACACTGCATGAGTGTTCTCCCTCACTGTACTGTGGACTGTATGCACTGGACCCTTATTGGTCCTCAGCCGGGGAGCATTGGATTAGCCTCCACGTGGCGCTCCCTGTCAGTACCTTGGTACTGCTAATTGATCCAACCCTGCTGACCGACTCTAATCTGTTTTTCATGGATCCCAGTCACTTGCAACATGTAAGCCACTACGTGGCAGGATCCTCTGACTTTCAAGCCATTGGATTCGCACTCTGAGTTTTTCAACTCAACGTTGAAGGCTTATCACCAGCCAAGCGCACACTGATCAGCAGTCTTGCTTATCAGCTCAAGTTTGACATTGTCTGTCTACAAGAGATGGACATTGCGGTTGAAGAGGCCGGTCGCTATGCCATTGACGGCTTTGACCCGCTGTGTCATGCAACTCACCCGAAGCACGGCCGTGCAACGTACATCCGCAGTGACGTCGCCGATGCTCAGTTCATTTCGGCCACCACTTTTTGCGACGTCATCGAAGTCGGAGCTTTTCAAATTGCTAATGTTTACAAGCCTCTGAGTGCCAACTGGGACAGTCAAATTCTACCGGTGCTTCTTCACCCCGCTATCTACGTGGGGGATTTCAACAGCCACCATTCAGACTGGGGATATGAGGATGTATCCAATGACGGTGACAGCCTTGTTACTTGGGCAGCCAGAAACGACTTTATCCTGTCATACGACCCAAAACAACCAGGTTCCTTCCACTCAGCCCACTGGTCCAAAGACTACTCACCGGACTTATTTTGGGCGAGCACTGTGAATGGTCATTCCCAACCTATTGCCAGAATGATCCTCAGTGACTTTCCACATTCCCAGCACAGACCATCTGTGATGAGTCAAAGGGTTTTCGGTCTGTGATTCAGCCTCCCGACAGTAGATGGCATCAAACCAACTCGGGACTTCCCTTACCAAGATCTCGTGACCATGGCAAAAGTCATCTTTTGAGGGGCGGCACCTTGGTGAGGGGCGGAAGTACGAGTATGTAAATTCCAGCCACTGGAGTCAAGTGAAGGATAAGGACACGTGTCGGTTGGTCCGAAAGTAAAATAGGAGGAGTAACGGGTGGAGGGAGAGTCTGGTTTTGTGCAGCGGGATTTTTGAAACACTAACATTTCTTTTGTCTTTTTTTTGTTTATGTATGGGTCACCACGAAGACAAATTAAAGACGAGTCATCACAGTTTGTTTTGGATCCCACCCCTGCACTCCTTCCCTCACACCATTTTGTTTTTCGTTTGTTATTTAATCCTTTTGTTGTGTATAGAAAATAAAAATAAATTATTTTATTTCTGTACACATAAATTACTGTCTGGACATTCCATTTAATACACTCTCGCCTCACACCATCACTGATACATATTGGTCTGCACCTACCAACAATTCGCAGCTCAAACAAGCTTCGTTGGAACTTCAGAAAGGCAGATTGGAAGAAGTTTAGTGAGATAGCCGACCGCAGCATTCCAACAATTCCACTTCGCATCATTCCGGTTGAAGAGGCGTATTACCGCTTCCGCCAGGCAATCTTCAAAGCAGCAACGTCATCAGTTCCAAGAGGCAGAAGACCGGTGTACATCCCGTGCCTGGATAATGAATGTGAGGCTCTGCTGAAAGAGTACAAAGATTCAGGAGACCCAGAGATTGCAGACCAATTGTTGGAATCATTGGATGCAGCCAGAACAGCGCGCTGGGAGGAATCGACAAGTAACCTCGATTTCACCCACTCAAGCAGGAAGGCATGGAACTTGATCCGCTGACTTGGTGCATCCCAGAAACCTCCTTCATGTAACGACCCAGGAGTGATGGCAAACCAGGTGGCCACTCACCTGATAGAGGTTGGCAAAGCACCTCTCAAGAAACAATGGAAGAGGCGTGTAAGAGACGAGTGGCGCCAACTCCACCGAAGGAATAGTGGTCAGGTCACAGTTAATCCAGTCACACCTGCCGAATTGGCAGAAGCTCTGAACAGAATGAAATCTGGAACAGCCATGGGCTATGACAACATCCTCCCAGAATTCCTGAAGCATTTAGGACCACGGGTAAAGTCATGGCTGGCTGGGTTTCTAACACGTGTCCTGTCAGAGCGCCACATGCCACGAGTTTAGCGATGCTCAAAAGTCATCGCTATCCTGAAACCGGGTAAGGACCCTCGCGTCGCAGCAAGTTACAGACCTATATCACTACTTTCAGTATGCTACAAGGTCCTGGAGCGGGTGATCCTTAAACACATCACCCCAGACATTGAGCGGATCTTCCCAATTGAACAAGCAGGTTTCAGAGCAGGAAGAAGTACATGTGATCAAGTCCTGGCTCTAGATACCTTCATTGAAAACGGCTTCCAGCGGAACTTTAAAACCAGTGCCGTTTTCCTGGATTTAACTGCAGTGTATGACATCGTCTGGCGCACAGCCCTCTTGTTAAAGCTGGCAAAATCCTTGCCAGCTTGGTTTCCAGATGTCGTGGAGTTCCTGCTGTGAGACCGAAGGATACGAGTACACATGGGTGAAGAAATGAGCAGGTGGCGGATTCAGCAGAACGGTCTCCCACAAGGATCTGTTCTCGCACCCACTCTCTTCAATGTGTATGTCTCGGACTTTCCTCGTACAAGATCCAGCAAGTTCATGTATGCGGATGACATCTGCTGTGCCACACAAGCCCAAGCTTTCGAAGAACTCGAAGAGCGTCTCAACATCGATATGGCAATCTTATCCAACTATTGCAAAAAGTGGCGACTCCAACCAAGCATCACAGCGTCTCAGCAGTTTTTCACCTGCACAATGCAAGTGCTTCACGGGAACTGAATGTAGTCCTAGATGGTAAACGGCTTAAGTGCGCTCACAGCCCAATTTACCTCGATGTTACCCTGGATCATTCACTGACATTCCACAACCACCTGATAAAGACAGCCGCGAAAGTCTGCGCATGAAACAACTTGCTGAGTATGTTGGCCGGCATATCGTGGGGAGCATGAACACTGGTCCTCCGGTCCACAGCCCTTGCTCTCTGCTACTCAACAGCTGAGTACTGTGCCCCAGTCTGGTGTCGCAGTTCGCATGCAAAGAAAATTGACACTCGGCTGAACTCTGCAATGCGGACCATCTCCGACACTTTTCTCTCAACTCCGGTCCAGTGGCTACCGGTGCTAAGCAAAATCACACCTCCACACATTCGGCGCAAGGAAGAAGTGGTCAAAATCGTCAGCAAGATCCAGGATAACCCGGCACTACCATTGCATGACTAAGGTGCATCTGGAATCTAGACGCCCAGTCTGGCTGTCACTTTCTGACCCTGATTGGTCATCAACAACCCAGTGGCAAGAGGAGTGGTTCCAGAGCGACACTCGCAACCAATTCCTCATTGCCGACCCAATAGACCGCCCGCCCGGCTTTGACCTGCCACGATAAGATTGAACTTTACTCAATCGCTACCGTACTGGTCACGGTCGGTGTCGGTGTCTTTATGACTGGGGCCTCGTAGACAGCCCACTCTGCTCATGTGGGCAGAAACAGACAATGCTTCATGTTGTGGAGGACTGCCCGCTGACAAGTTTCCCGGGTGGACTCCGTGCTTTACACACAGCTGTTGATTCAGCAGTTGCTTGGCTGCGCAAGAAGAGCACATGCTAACGAAGAGCAAAGTCCTCAGCCAGAATGCTAAAGGCTGTTTATTTTTTAGCACATCTGCCGGTGGTACAAGTCCTTCACTTGTGACTGATTGGGTATCGCATCTCCTTTCATCCTTGAAAGGGAACATTAGGTTATCATCATAACCCTGGTTCCCTGAAATAGAAATGTAGCCATTAACCTTCAAGGTCGCTGCGTTCAATCCAACACAGTCATTGCTTGCACTTATCTCCCGGGGGCAGAGATGATGTCTGATGCATATCCTGCTCTTAAAGGAGCAGCTTTAATATAAGTGCTCAGGTAATTCAGGCTATGAGAGAAATATGGGAGCACTAGTTTGGCAAATAAATATGTTGTCAGATACGATGCCAGAATACAATACCCAATGAAATGGAAAGCAAATTATTTTTCTTCATTAGGCGTCCGAATGATCGATAGGCCATCAATTAAATTTTTTTTTTTCTGTATATTGATGTCAGTAAATGGGACCTGTGTTTCTACAACAGGTTAATCCTTAGTATAGTCCCTGAGATAAACATGCACTGACGACACAGTTGCTTGCATAATTTCTATAAATTAAAATCTATAATGTTTATCATAATATTTACAGTAAATGCATTATTTTACAGACACGGCACACATGTACTATAATTACTCAGACATTAAAGACTCTCTAACGTTCTGTACAGCTAGAGTTAAATAATTATTTGGCTAATCCTACAGAGCTAGACAAGTGACGAAAGCGATTTATTTACATTATGATATTGTTTTCGTAACGTCTTAATTTTCGTATTAGTCTAGTTTTGTTTTTGTCTTTAAAAATCAGACAGTGGGGTTCTTGTAAGGCGTTTCTACCTATTCCATGCTGTTGATAAATAGGTATGAGCTAGGTGTATGAGTAAATATTCTTTTCTTCTATTCTATGTCAGATGCATTTTATCTAGTTTTGAAGACTTGGACTTGTTAAAAGTGGTGCTGGCAGCTTCACGAAGGGGTTGGATTGAGCTATGACAGTTAATCTAAATTGCTACCAGAAATCTGTCTGGAAGTGGCTCAGAGTGATGATTACTTGATTACAGCAGCTTACAGTTCCAATCACAAGTTTCCTCTGACAATAACCAATTTAGAGCTTATCATTGAAATGGACTGATAATAGTGTGTAATTGAACTTCTGCCACAGTGACAGGGCTAAACAACATAAGAGCAGAGGCTTAAAGCAACAGTGATACAGTCTTTTAGGCTTTTCACTCAGGTTTTACAAATATCAGAATTACAAATCTATATCATCATCCCATAAGTGGAAGCTGGATTAGCAGGTTAACAATTTTGCAATGCATCACATTTTATATCAATTATGCTGGAATATGTTGACTGGGTAAGAAAGTTTTAAATTTAAAAACAATGATGAAGGACAGAGCTTGGTGCTTTAATTAAAAACAGTGGAATGCTATTTCCTCTCAGGGATAATCAAGGGACTTATTGAAGGTTTTCTTGCCCCCCATGACGAATACAGCTTTGACAGAGGGACACCGGAGGATCAAAATTAGGTAACAAGGCCAATATTTTCAGAATTACAGTAATTTAAAAAAAGGATAGAACAACATAAACCACAAAGCTGTAGAAAATGTGACCAACAGTGGACAGTAAAGCTCTTAGGCTTTGACTTTTGACAATATGTCTTGCTGTCTTCTCTAAACCTTGGGGCAGTAATATCCTGTAAAGGACAGGACCATGAAAAGAGCATTGGGGAAAGGTGTGAGGAAAGGGTTCAGTGCCTCTATGTGTGTGAAATTGCACAGTGGTGGAAATGTCAGTGAGCTTACTGAAGCAGCATGCAAGCTGTTCTGTGAAATCATGTTCAGTCAATGACCAGCATTCAGCAGAGGGATTGTGGAAAGCCGTTCACGAATAAAAATGTATGTTGGTCTCCAGTCTGGTAAGGCAAAAAACAGACCTTGCCATATTGCATTGTCTATCTTTTACTGTATACATATGGCTCTTCATTTTCAGTTAAACCCATGGAAAATTGCTGATTGTGAAACAAGGTCAGTATTGTTTTTTCTCCTTATTTTTTAATTTAAACCAAATTTAAACCAAACACAGACAATGAGTTAAGTTAAATTGATTTGTCTGACACTATTGCTTGTCCATCATTATTAGCAAAGCCCCATGAAATTATTTTTAGTTTAATTTTTCACAAATTAAGTTATTTAGTTTTATCATCTAATAATGTTATTTTGTTTTATTACAGATACAGATTAATACAATAACTCAAATAGATGTATACACCATGTTTTAACTATATACATATATTTTTTATTAAACAGTAACCTTTTTTTAAAATAATTTTGACAAACAGACCTAGCATTAGCGACAGTAACGGTAACATACGTGAAGTTTCCAACCATTCTTAATTATCTGCCTATTTACAGTAAATACTGCCCATGCCCTCTATAAAAATGCAAAGTTAAAATAAAAATACAAAAATACTTTTATTACTGCACAATAGAAAACAAATCAGCATGAAGGATATTAAATGTGGATATTTTACACATATCTTCCTACGGAGCTTCAATCTAGAACACATATTCAAATTAAGAATTAAATGCAAGCATACAACAGAACTCTACGTTTTCTTTTTTCCTGGATTGTCGTCTGTCACTTACAAACCTTGAATACTTAAAAAAAAAAAAAAAAAAAAAAAATCAGTCAACGGAAACCACAGGGTACATGAGACAACAAATCACAGTGTTAGATAAGCTGGTATTCTGGCACCTGAGCCCAAACAGCATGTCAATAATATCTACAGAGCCGTCATATTGTTCTTAACTGCATCTATCACATAGTCGCTTAGATTCATGTACCACAACACAAAATAATGTATTTCCACTTCCCTCAACAGTGACACTCACAATACATTCCTACAACATATTTGGGCCCATGAGTATTAAAGTGGTCTAACTATATTTTTACAGTTTTGAGAAAATGAAGGTCAAAGTATAATGATTGCTGAAAATTCAGAATAGTGATTGTTTACTATTACACAAATATAGGCTTTAGTTTAAAAAAAAAAAAAAGTGGAATGTTATTTCCTCTCAGGAACAGTCAAGGGATTTATTGAAGGTTTTCCCCCCCCCCCCCCCCCCCCCCCCCCCCCCCCCCCCCCCCCCCCCCCCCCCCCGTATTTTCAGAATTACAGTAATTTAAAAAAGGGGTAGGACAACATAAACCACAACTCTAGAAAAAGTGACCAACAGTGGACAATAAAGCTCTTAGGCTTTGACTTTTGACAATATGTCTTGCTGTCTTCTCTAAACCTTGGGGCAGTAGTATCCTGTAAAGGACATGACCATGAAAAGAGCATTGGGGAAAGGTGTGAGGAAAGGGTTCAGTGCCTCTATGTGTGTGAAATTGCACAGCGGTAGAAATGTCAGTGAGCTTGCTGAAGCAGCATGCGAGCTGTTCTGTGAAATTATGTTCAGTCAATGACCAGCGTTAAGCAGAGGGATTGTGGAAAGCAGTTCATGAATAAAAATGTATGTTTGTCCCCAGTCTGGTAACTGCATTTTATTAAAACTACATTTTATTAAAATAATGTGTTATTTTATTTGTTTTAATGTGAAGAGGAACACTACAGTGTGATCTTTAAGTTCTAATTGTTAAACTTAAAATAATGATTTTTATATTTTTTTGGCTATTTTTTTTATTTTAGTGAACAATAACATTGTAACAGTTGTATTTCTTAGTAAAATTTCAAACCATAACATAATAAAGTGGATCATATTAAGCTTTGTGAAAAAGAAACATCAACTTTAAAACAACTGTATTCGTTTTTCAGATTTATTTCCAAAGTGTTTCCAATGTAAAGATGTGATCTAGTTGGAGATCTTGCTCAGGATTGATTAATTTACAGCCTTTACAGTATGATCACCATTCAGTAATTTTCAAGCTTCTCACTCTAGGACTCATCATCAAAACTGCCTTCTTCTGAGTCACTAGGTATATCATCTGGATGGAATTCCTGGCTGTAGTTGTTACCATCTACTGGGAGATCCCAGTAGAACTTGTAATACACTGGAGGGATGTACTGAAGGAGTCTAAGCAGGTCTTGCTTCTTCAATGCTTTGATTGGTCATCCCTATGGAAACAGCGATACAATTGCAGTCTGCAGTGATGGCTCTCTGCATGAGGTATTAATTATGTTACTAATTATAAATTTTACATTATGCATGTCTGTCTTTTATAGTTAAGTTGTTTAAATTATGTGTGAATGTGTTTTTATAGTCATTTTAATGTTCTTACTAATTCAGTTGCTTTAATATGTTTTTATATTAAATTTCTATACAGTATTGTATAAGTTTTGAGTTCTTTCATTTTCCATCGGCAAAAGTAGCTACGTGCAATTTTGAATAGCCTAACACGCAGTGACGATTCGTGGCCCCCAACGAAGTGAAACCATGCTCAAACCCGATGCCCGATTTTAACCATTTTCATGTGAACATTAAGCTAGCTTTCTAACATTACCAGATCTTTAATCATAAACAGTTCTATGCCAGATTGTCACAAACAAGAGAGCTGCAAACAACACTTTATAGGCAAGGGTCTCTTATCGACAGCTGCACCTGCATTAACCTTGGCATTTGAAATGGAAATATCGTCACACTCTCATGCTGTTAATAACATTCTGAACTACACAAGAGTCAGGTTCAGTTTCTGTTGATGTCTCTGGCGTTGGTGGTTTAGCTTGATTGTTGTAGAAAATCTCCAAACGTAGCTGTCTTTTTGCCATTTTAAAAGGGCTACATCAAATTCAGTCTGTTTTTAGCACATATTTTCGCTTACTGAAAAAGTCAGTCTCACAAGAGTACAAATATAATGGTGAAGGGTCTTAAACACTATTTGGTTATGTTATTAAGGTTTGAATGTTTGAAATAAACTGCACACTTACATATTCTCTACCCACTTACTAAAAACCAAATATATATATAGTGACAGAGTGGGTTGTGATATGTATGGCAAAGCATGTAACAATGCATACATAAGTAACAGAATAAAAACAATCCTGTTTCCAAAATAAATAACTGTCTGTATACTGAGTAATGTGTGTAGTGAGGTAAAATGGCTGCCGACTAAAAGACTATGTTTCCCAGGAGGCCATGGACAAAGCTAATTCTCTAACATGACAGAGTTGTGTCTTGTTAGGGAGGGGTTTTGCCTGTATAAAGCCAGCCCCGAATCCAATTCAAAGGAGAGATTACCAGGAAGAAGGTTGTAAAGGGAGAGATGACCAGGAAGAAAGTTGTAAAGGGAGAGATAGTTACTGAAAGATTTCTGTAAGTACTCCAGAAGTTACTGTATGGAATAGTTGTGCTGTTGGTAAAGATTACCAATTGTTTTCTGTACAGGGAAACAGCCTAGCTGTCCTGTCCTAGATAGGGACTGGGGGTTAGTCAGCACTCCTTGTTGGAGTAGGTTTTTTTTTTTGTTTTGTTTTGCCACTGTATGTAATAAACACACGCTACAGCGTTTCACTGCAACTCCTGTGTTTCATGTATTTCCTAATGTTGATTGCCTTGGCCATTGGCCACTCTACCTATATATATATATAGATATATATATATACACACACACACACACACACACACACACACACACACACACACACACACACACACACACACACACAGTGCCTTGCAAAAGTATTCAGACCCCTGACCAATTCTCTAATATTACTGAATTACAAATGGTACATTGAAATTTCATTCTGTTCGATATTTTTTTTTTAAAACATTGAAACTCAGAATCAACTATTGTCAGGTGACACTGGTTTTATGTTGGGAAATAGTTTTAAGAAAAATAAAAAAATGAAATATCTTGCTTGCATAAGTATTCAACCCCCACACATTAATATTTGGTAGAGCCACCTTTCGCTGCAATAACAGCTTTAAGTCTTTTGGGGTAAGTATGTACCAGCTTTGCACACAGTGTCGGAGTGATTTTGGCCCATTCTTCTTGGCAGATTTGTTCCACATTGTTCAGGTTGGTTGGACAACGCTTGTGGACCACAATTTTCAAATAATGCCACAGATTCTCAATGGGATTGAGATCAGGACTTTGACTGGGCCACTGTAGGACATTCACTTTTTTGTTCTTGAGCCACTCCAATGTTGCTTGGGCTCATTGTCCTGCTGAAATTTCCTCCCAAGCTTCAGTTTTTTAGTGGACTGAAGCAGATTCTCTTGCAGTATTTTCCTGTATTTTGTACATTCCATTCTTCCTTCAATTGTAATAAGATGCCCAGTCCCTGCTGATGAGAAGCATCCCCATAGCATGATGCTGCCACCACCATACTTCACTGTAGGGATGGTGTGTCTTGAGGCATGGGCAGTGTTAGGTTTGCACCAGACATAGTGCTTTGAGTTTTGGCCAAAAAGCTCTATCTTGGTCTCATCTGACCAGAAAAACTTTTCCCACATCGCAGCTGGGTCACTCTCATGCTTTCTGTCAAACTCCAGATGTGCTTTCAGATGGTACTTTTTGAGTAACGGCTTCTTTCTTGCCACCCTCCCATACAGGCCAGTGTTATGCAGAGCTCTTGATATGGTTGACTGGTGCACCATTACTCCACTCCCAGCCACTGAACTCTGTAGCTCCTTCAAAGTGATTGTTGGCCTCTCTGTGGCTTCTCTCACAAGTCTCCTTGTTTGAGCGCTGAGTTTTGAGGGGCGGCCTTTTCTTGGCAGTGTCTGGGTGGTGTGATGCAGCTTCCACTTCCTGATTATTGATCCAACTATGCTCACTCAGATATCCAAACACTGGGAAATTATTTTGTACCCTTTCCCTAATCTATGCATTTGTATTACTTTATCTCTAACTTCTGTAGAATGCTCTTTGGTCTTCATTTTCCTTCAGATTCACAGCCTTACCAATGATCCTTCAACAGTGGGGTTTTTATCCAGAAAATGTGACAGCAACTTTAATGGTTCACATGTGGAGGCCAATGGTAAGGTAATTGTATCCTCGTTAGGGCAATTTCTTTCATCGTTGCAAACTGGAAGCTTCCACAGCACAGGGGTTGAATACTTATGCGAGCAAGATATTTAAGTTTTTTATTTTTCTTAAAAATATTTCCCAACATAAAACCAATGTCACCTTATAATAATTGATTCTGAGTTTCAGTGTTTAAAAATAAAATATCAAACAGAACGAAATTTCAATGTACCATTTGTAATTCAGTAATATGAGAGAATTGGTCAGGGGTCTGAATACTTTTGCAAGCCACTATATATATATATATATATATATATATATATATATATATATATATATATATATATATATATATATATATATATATATATATATATATATCTATATATATATATATAGAATATATATATATATATATATATATATATATATATATATATTTTTTTTTTTTTTTTAAATAATAAACCCTGACAGCAGTGGTATAGCCAGCATTGGTTTTTTCTGGAGGGGATGGAAATGGTAATTTTTTTAAGGTGAGTAATCACAGTGGTGCAATTGGCAACCTGATTTCTTATTCATGCATTGATGTTTTATTTTTCTAAAAATAAAGAACAATCTTTTTTTTTAACAGAAGATCCAATAACCAAAAACACTGTTGTGCAAAATAGTAAAAATAAAAAAAAGATTCAGTTTAGAACACTTCAGATTAGAAACAAAAAAGGAAATAAAAAGCACAGGACTTGAACTTTTAACATGCACATCTGATTTCAATATCAGATTATGATAATAAATAAAAATAACTATATATAATTTCATTCGTACTTACTGTTGTTCATATTTATAAACTAATATTTTGTGTTCAAAGCAAACCATTTTATTTAATCTCACAAATCCTGACTAATTTAATTACCGTTTGAATGGCGCAGGACTGCTGGTGGTAGCTGCTAGCTTGTTCTCTTCAGACAGTTCATCAAAAGTTTTCTGCCATTTTGACAAATAAGGATGACCAAAACGAATAGCTCATTTTTTAATTGTGTTTCCCTTTCCCCTATCGCTGTCAGGCCATACTTCACGTCTCTCACTCAGTGTTATGTGACGTTGCGCGTCCGTTTGGACTGTAAAGTGTAAAAGCTGTGTGCATTGTCTAATCAGAAGAGCTCAAGGTTGAACCTCTCACCAATGACAGTAAATAGCCCAATCACAAACAGAAATTTTAAACGCGCAGACAGCAAGCATGTCATTGGTCAGTTGTGAGTGGTGGTTCATTTGTATACTAATTGAAAGCGGTACTGATTGAAGCGTATTGAGGCCACCAAAAAAAAAATCTTTTCAGCTCTTTTTTTTCCTGTAATGCAGTGGCAGAAATCTGAGGCGGCATGTGACAAGGAGTTCCCCGGCCCCGCCTCGCCCCGCCCCATGCGTCGCCACTGCTAACACGACTCAGTCACAGATAGGTGTCTCAGCTAAATGCCAAAAGGCTGGGGATTAGCAAAGATAATGTGAGATGAGGGAGGGGAACTGACAGACAAGATGGATGTGCCCTGTGTTATGCAAACCCCCCCCCCTTTTCCCCCCCTCCCCCCCCAGAAGGAATGTGCAATGAAAAAGTGGAAACCCCAATTATTAGGCAGAAGAAAGACAAATGGGAGTGGAGTCCAACATTGTAAAGTTATTTGTCAGTCTTTTCATCTCTTTCGAATTGACTCCATGGATATCCGTGCTTTCTGATACAAACGTATGCACTGAGCTGTACTGAGGCCTTGTCCAAAGTCAGTTTACATCTCATGCTTATATGATTGTATTGGAGGTATACCTTTCTTGTATATAAAGTATTTTTGAATCAAAAAACATTTGTCAGCTTAATTTTTTCACTACAGGCCTTCCTTGTGTGTTTCTTGAAAAAACAAATTTGAAACCAAGGTGTGTCCTTTTCTAAGGTATATTTAAAGCCACTGGATTTGTAACCATTTAACATTAATTTCTTTCTTTGGACTGCTTTTGACCTAATCCATTCTTGCAAACTTACAAACTCATTTTGAGTCATTTTTACCACCTTGAATCGCTGCTTCTTTTTGGCTGTTTCAACTACTTTCATACAGTGCTCACGAATGAATATATCATGTTTAGATTTAGATCTTTCAACAACCCCAAATTCTGCATTATTGGGAAGATAACTGTGACCAGGTGTCATAAACATCTGTTCAACCATATCTGCACCACTGTGTACCAAGTAAGAGAGTTGCTGTTCTGTCCATCACAGCTGCCTGAAAACATTGTAAACCTTGCCTTTCCTTCACGAAGACGTTTACTCCAGTAAACACTGGATGATTGTCATTCATGCTACATACACATGGAAACATTATCATCTGTCATTCTGTAAATACCTAGATTGTATGCCAAGAGTTGACGGATATAATAGGCAATGACAGTACTTATGTCAGGAGTAGGAAATGTATTTTCTAAATCAAAGGTGAAGATGGCCAGACTTGGTTCTGAGTTTGTTTTTTAAAAACTTCAGAGAATCTCTTGCTTGTTGTGCCTTTCAGAGATGGAGATTCCATTCAGCTTGCAGGCATAGATTTTCCTCTGTGGTTATTTCAGCAGTTATTTTATTTTTGCAACTGTCACATTCTTTGCAAGTGTCCTTCAGTGGCTGATAGAAGCTCAGGTTGAATTCTTCATTACAAAACTTACAGTATGCCCACTCCTTCACAGGTTCAATGCCTTTCTCTAGGCACCATTTACAATACAGCACATACATTTATGAAATAGTTAGGTAAGGAGGTAGGTTCTGGCAACGATTTGTATGATGAGTTCTAGTGTAGTGACTTTCATATTGAGGAAAGGTGCTGATATGTTCACAAGCTGATGTAAGATCAAGCCTATGATTACCGTGTTTTCCCCTTCCATCAGGTTTAAGAACACCATTATTCAACAGCTGTGACACAGTCCAGTCGCCCGTTACTTATTTCTATTGTTTGTAGAAAGAACTTCTTGCTCACACTTATAGTTCCACTTGCAGAGGATAAAGTATACACTCTGGAAAAGTTATTTCAATAATCTTGGTTGATCAGAGAGCCTCTGTCTAGGGCTTCTTATTTCACACTGCCACAAATGAATGCATTTTGGCTACTGAAATCTTGAACTTTTTCAGCACATTTACGCCTACATATATGTTCAGCTAGGTTTAATTATTTTGCAGGAATGTCTTTTCCCTTGTAGTTTATGTAGGCTTTCCCTGAATTTTGCCTTAACTTCAACTGATTTGCTTTCCAATTAGCTACATCTTTATTGCGCTTCCTTCCCTTCCTGACTGTTCTTTTCTCACTTTCTCCAGATGGTAACTCACTAGGCACTGAAACAACTTCTTCCCCTTCATCAAAATTATTCTCATCTCCCTGACTAGCTTCTGGCTGCACTGTTTCAGCTGCACTTGACCCCTCACTTTCATCCTCACTGTTCTGGGATTGGGTCATATTCTATTAAAAATTATGAAATGTGTTTACACATGCACTTAGGAAAGAGAAAAGTATATTGTCTAGGTTTTCTAATCTTCTCTACACTTTTCAAAACTTGCAATCTTGGTAATATAATCGTTGCTAAGAAATCTGTAGAGGTGTTGATTTATTTAAAGAACTAACATGGAAATTAGTACACAAGGTTTCAGGACTGCAGTACCAATACAGCTACACTTTTTAATAAAATTCCAGAACTAAAAATTTGTGCATAAGTAAAAACAATCAAAATTAATTTGAAATACAAACCCAAAGAAAATTTAAATATGTAATAACAGCACCCATTTTGTAACATGATTAGTACACAAAAAATTTTAAATTTTGAGGCTAAGAAACCAATCTCATCCACTCTGTAAAATGTGTGACAGATTTGCTATTAAAAATATGTACCATTACTTAATTTAGTTATCTATTTACTTTCAGAAGTACCAGTTTACTACTTAAAAAAAACAACATTAATTGTATTTGCTTATGTAGATTTAAAATGTTAAAACCATATTATATATATATAATATTATAATAATATATATATATAATATATATATATATATATATATATATATATATATATAATATATTTTCTGCTTACCTGATCCACTAAGGGACAAGTCATGTTCCAAAGATGAATCTTTTCTGAGTTTTCTACTTTTCTCTCTCAGATGCCATTTTTGTCTACTGTGTGACCACTTTTTTACATTGTAATTTGACATAGCACATTTTTTTATTTCAGTATCCCATAAGATCTCATAGTGATAAAACAACCCCTAGCTACTAAACCCAGTTTATAATTGACCACAGCTTAGCCCATTTTTGTACTAATAAATTATTAAATTAGGGTCCAGACGTTGGAAAAATGCATGTATCTCAAAATCTGCAAAAATGTAGTTAGACCATTTCATACTCATGGGCCCATCTGTTGTATTATCGTATTGCATTCACACACCCAACTTATTTCCATTACTTTCTTGCAAAAAACACAACATTATTACAATAAGTAGGTTTCGTACCATTCGGAATATTTTATAGCCTTAAGTTAATTTTATTTGAGCGAAAAGAACATTTTTATATAGGCTAATGGTTAATCTATTTCTACAAAAATTGCCAGTCAAGTCAAGGTTGAAAGTAATACTTCTGTGTAAGATTGGGGATATTATTATTGTGTTGATGTTGTTTTAACTTCAACTCAAAACCTTCAATTTCATCACGTAACAGAACCAGCTTCTTCCTATTGGCTAATTCCTATTGATTAGAGGGGAGCTCTATTTGTAGATGAATTCTCACTTGTCTTCGGCAATTGGTAATTTTTCATCATACACTGAGCGATTTTGTCGGTGTAATAAACTGTCGGTGATAAAAACGGTCAGAGCGGATAATTTGGATAGAAAATTGTTACTAAAATCTAAACAAAAAGATAAAAAAGATTTACAGTTTTTGTTTCCACTTATACAGCACATTGTGAAAATATTAAGACAATCATTATGAAACACTGGAATATTTTGTCATCGGATTCCAGATTGGATCCATTATGCGACAGTCTGTCTTTATTTTCTTACAAAACGTGCCAGAATTTAAAAGATAAATTGGTCAGATCAGATTCATATGTTCCCCCGAAACAAATTTTTACAACCAAAAGCAGGATTTTATAGATGTGGGCAATGTGCACAGTGCAGTAATATGACACAGGCAAATACATTTTCACACCCTTGAAAGGGTAATGTATTTTCAATAAAAAGTAGGAATACATGTACATCAACACATGTTGAATATCTTTTAAAATGTCCTTGTAGTTGGGGCTGTGTAGGTAAAACAAGCAGACAACTAAAAACTAGAATTAGTGAGCCCAAAAGTGCAATTAGACGTAAAGACAAAACATCTTCCGTTTCAAGACACTTTGAAACATACCGCCATCCGATTTCCAGTTTGCGATGTTTAAGGATTGAAAATGTGTCACTGGGACATAAAGGAGGTGATTTGGATAACAAAAAGAAAAATGTTTTGGATAGATAAATGGGATACTTTATCCCCTTCGGTTCTCAATGAGGAGAATGATTGGTCGGTGTTTTTGAAATAAATAATAATGTATCATCAAGGGGGCAAGATTAATTAAATACATAATGTCAGTGATTGTTCTAATTCTGAATTACATAATCTCTTGTTTACACTGATTGTTGTTTTCAGTTGGTAATTATGTAGTGATTTAAATCACCTATGTAATGCAGCTAGGGATAAACACTCAATACACGCTGAGGAAGGGTGGTAGGACTGAAACATGTTTGTGTTTTTTGTGTTTTTTTTAATATGTTTGTTTTAAATTAAATAAAAATAAAGAAATTTTGAGTGTGGATTTTTCCCTGTTTTGTTTAGGGATATATTTAACCCCAACCCTGCCAGTCTTATATTCCCACACATGCTTCTGCCCTGCCACAGAGGGATTCGGTTTTCTAGTAAAATCTGGAAGAATGTGTGCTAGTGTGTCTAATCTAATAGCTCATAAATCACGTGGGCAATAACATTCTCAAGAGATTTACTCTTTTAAACTGCATTGGATCCAGATCATGCTCCCTCCTGTAATACTGATCATGCTCTGTTCCCACAATGCACCTCTCATTTCAATCAGAACATCAGCATTGTTGGATCCAATCAGGTGTTTCCAAGAGAAATTGTGACATTTAACTCTTCTCCACCTACTCTCTATCTATGTTGAGTAGGTTAGTGTGGCAGCATTGAAAAATAAACACATCATTTAAACGCGGGGACATGCTTTAAAAGTAAACAAAACATAAGTGAGATACATAGTGTTGCTATGCTGTTTGCTTTATGCAATCTCCACTCAAAGCTTTAAAAAAAACCAAAAAACAAAACAAAACGGTAAATGTACAGTAACCTGCAATCGACGGATTCCGTCGCTGCCTCCCTGGTTCTGCTTTCTTAATATCTCTGTCACGATACTTTGCGCTCATTCTTGATATTGCTAACACCCGATACGCAGCTTGGTTTGAATGTTGCTTCAGCTATTTTAAACAAACAGCCGATAAGCATTGCGTTTATGAAGACTGCTTTGTTTAATTCAAATGCATTTAAAAGCTACAACAACACACTGCCACTACCTGCAAGCGTGCCCTCCATCCTATAAACACATTGCACAAATAAAAAAAAAGATTTTTCGACTGGTGTATTGAAACATCACCTCTACACGCAGCTCCCCTCTCTTAAAGGGGGGAGTTCAGTTTGCTACCAATGCCATTACTCTCGTAGCCTACTTTTAATATTTATTTATTTATTTATTTATTTAGCGAGGCAGTTAATTGATCAGGGCGGTTATGTGACGGTCAGATATGCGACGTTCCACTATGCTGTAATATAGCAGACCTGTGAGCAAGTACCAAAATAAAACAAATACAAGCAACATTTTGTTAACATCCATGACAATTTATTGTGAAGAAGGCAATACAGTATCATTCAAAAAGAGAGCTATCAGCTGTTCAGGCAACAGCAGAGAGCGAAAATATCGTGACTATTCGCTTTACATAAATTATGCTTTGAACACCAACACGGTGATGTATTTTTATTTATACCACGGATGTGGCCACATTTCCATCAGTTATTTTTATGATAATTCATGAAATGTTAGCGACCGGAACTGCACCACAAATACATTCTATTGCTAAACATACTTTATATCACTGAAAAACAACACTGTTTACAAAACTCTGATATTCACAAAATGAAATGTTGGAAGTAAACTTTTTAAAATACATGCCTTGGTGTATATTACTCATTGTATAATCTATAACTATACTTATTATTTTATAAAACCTCCAGACTGCAGTAGATCAAATATTAAAAGCATTTAGAAAGAGCACTCACTTATCCCCTTCCCAGGAAACTTAATGTGCCCTATTTTCAAACAAGTGCGCAGCCTCTTTCGCGAAGGTAAAAATGACAGCGGTAGCAAACCGCCGCGATAGCGCACGAAAACCTGTTTTAGAAGTCGGGTCTCATTCGTGGGCTAATGCATATCACATAGCGAAGCATTTGCCCAGCCAATCAAAACACAGCTGACAGAGTAAGGTTACAACCAATAAGGATTCGACTCATAAACACAAGCTATTACTTTTGTAGCCACTTCAAATTCTTCTAAATTCACAGCTGTGTGTCTCGTGTAATTGTCGTGGCTAAATACTTTTGACTCGAGTTCCCAGTTTTGCTTAATGTAATGGCAGGCGACTGTTAAAAACACTTCTTGTGCTATGCTTGTCCATACATCGGTAATGATGGACATTGAATTACACTCCTGACTTAAATCCTGTCAAAGCTTTTCATTTGAGAGTAATGAATTTGGAGATGGTCTTTCGACAGGGTATTTCATAGCCCGGAGCAAGATTCACAGTCAGATTTTTAAAGGCAGCTCCCTCTATTTTATGAACAGGTCTGATATCTTGTGTGACAACATCCACTATCAGGCTTGTTATTTCTTTTGCTCTGACTCTTTTTAGATCAACTTTCTTTCCAAAATAAGCTGTCACTGAAGGTGATGCTTGCTTTAGTTTTTTTTTTTTACTTGTGTTCCCGCTGTCGTGTTTTGTCGTGTGCTGTCTTACTAAAGATCCCACCGGTTGGTGGTATTGCCACAGTAGCTCATTAAAACTCCACGAACAGCGCATTTTACCTTTCTATTTTGTTCGTTTGTAAAAAAAAAAAAAAAAACACAACTGCCAAACGTTTGACTGCATTATTTAAAATTAAATTAAATCGACAATATTTTAACTAGCAAAATCTGATCCTGAAATGCAGCCTACCTCTAAGTCTCTTCTCCAAGTTTTTTTTTAATTTTATTTTTGTCATGCTTACTCTGAAAACGTACGTGCTGCCTAGTGGGCGGGGAGTTATTGTTGTTATTATTATTATTATTATTATTATTATTATTATTTATTATTATTATTATTATTATTATTTAAGGGAACCAAAGGAAAGGCAAGGAATATGAGTGTAGATTTACATGTTGCCGGTCCTAATAAAAAAAAGGGTCCTATTAATTGTTTTTTTCATTTTTTTCAACCATTGATGGTTGTTTTATCTACTGATGGTTATTTTAACGATTCGGTGCATCGATGCATTGCCCCAGCCCTACTTTATAGTAACCCACGTTACGTTGGTACGAGCCAGTGGCATAAAATGTTAATGCTTTGTGCTACAGGAAAACAGTGTGCTCTCTGCATGTCTCCTTCCAGGTCAGCCTGAAACAGTTGGCAGATGTCAGTGATTGTGATGGCAAAATTGCTGCATAAATTGTGTGTCAGACAGGCTTAGAAAAGACAGATGACTTATTTGGGGACATCTCCTCCTCATCCTTATTCTTTGTCTGGCCATCATCGCCAAAATATAAATGCCTGCTTATCAATGTATTGTGTTTGTCCTTTCTGTCACTGACACAGCTCGGGAATCGGACAATGCAATGTCTTTACCAGAACTCATGAAGGTCTGTAAAGAACAGACCTTCTATATCCTGATGTATATGACCTACTGGTGCTTCTGGCCACACTACCTGTTACAGTTGCAACTGCAGAAGGATGTTTCAGTGTTAAAAAGCTCCACAGCGTATGGACTTTCATTGAAATGGCAAGTGCCTAAAGAAAGTCTACACCCCCTTGAACTTTTTTCACATTTAGTTGTGTCAGTGCCTCAGAGTTTCATACGTTTAAAAGAAGATTTTTTTTTCTCCCATTTATCTACACATCATACTCCACACTGTTAAGGGGAAAAAAGCTTTTATTGAGAAATTATATATATATATATATATATATATATATATATATATATATATATATATATATATATATATATAATAATATAAATACATAACTGAAGATCATACTTGGATAACTGGATAAGTCTTCACCCCCCTGAGTTAATACTTGGTGGAAGCAATTACAGCTGCTGTTGGGATAGGTCTCTACCAACTTTGCACACCTAGATTTGGCAATATTTGACCATTCTACTTTATAAAACTGTTCAAGCTCTGTCGTTCCTTTTTTTAGAGAGTTGATGGACAGCAATCTTCAAGTCATGCCACAAATTTTTGCTTGGATTTAGGTCGGGGCTGTGACTGGGCCACTCAAGGACATTTACCTTTTTGTTCCTTAGCCACTCCATCGTAGTTTTGGCTGTGTACTTTGGGTCATTTTCAAGCTGAAAGGTGAACTTCTGTCCCAGTTTCAGCTTTCTTGCAGAGGGCAGCAGGTTTTCCTCAAGGACTTTTCTGTACTTTGCTCCATTCATTTTTCCTTCTATCCAGACAAGTGCCCCAGTCAATGAGAAACATCTCCATAATATGATGCTTCCACCACCATGCTTCGTAGAGTTCAGCAAAGTGTGCAGCAGTTAAGTACAAGTACAAGATGATGCAAGCACTGATACAATTGGGTGCCATATAGTCCAGTATAGTTGAAAGTTGTGAGGTTTACAGATGCTGCCTGAGTAGGTGTGTCTTGAGGAGGAGCCGAAAGGCTATGGAAGCATATTATGCTCTGGATGCTATTATTTTTTTCATATTGCTTCACTGTGATTGAGATACAGTAATTGCACTTTCTCATAATGTTCAAAGAGCTAGTTGGTATGGGTATGAAATATCACAAATAATATATTCTTCTCTGGAATCACTTCTTAAATAAATTTTTGCCATCACATAAAGATGACATTACAAAAGACAGTAGTTAAGAGCTTCACTGTGGTATCTGTTTACATGTACAGCTCTCAAAATATGTCTTCTCTCTAAGTACATCTGGTACACCAGCGTATAACCATTGACCTGACCTCCTTCAACACTCTGCCCCTAATGGATGCGAGAAATACATCAGGAGGAAATACCACATAGAACAAATGTGGTATGTCTTTGTCACAAAGACGGCTGTAGTGGGTGACGTCAGACTAGAAATGAATACACAGCACTGCGAGTAAAATAATGAATGAATGCGCGACTGCGCGGTTTATTATTACCAGAAAATAACAGTTGTACAAAAACAGGACAAGGCACTTGAGCCGAAATAAATAGAAAACAAGACAACAAAACAGTAAACAAACAGACAAACAAGTGGACAAACACTAAACAAGTACTGTGCTGGCACTTCCAGCACGCTGTAGCAATTGTTATTTTAAATTAACTCTGCTCTCTCTCTCACCCATTCTCCACTTCCCGAACACACAACCCTGAGTGAGTGAAAACATGCTGCTTTTATGCAGCTGTACCGACTGCTAATCAATCACTCAATTGGAGCCTCAGTACAACTGCACGTGAATTAATAAAGTGCGATTCCCCGTGCTCACATATTATACATTCTAAACACTCGTACTACACAGACCCATTTATATCCTGTGTACCAATGACTATACACCAACATTAACACACTACATACAACATAAAACACAAATAAATAGCACAGGAGCAGGGCACTTTGCCACAGTCTTACATAAACTGGGGACAGTGTTGCAGGGGGGCCGGTTAATGGTTACACTGGTGTTCTGACTCTATAGAAGCCATAGGAATGTTTTAAAATGTCATTGGAATGTGATTACTAAAACAGAACTTTTATATATATATATATATATATATATATATATATATATATATATATATATATATATAGATACAGGTAAAAAACTAACAAATGGTAAACATACATCAGCATCCGAGGTATAAATCATTGACCAAAACTGTTGAAATAAAAGCATCCAGGGACTTGTAACTGTTATGTATGCAGCCTCAGAAAAGTAATAAAGGTAGTTAATTTTATGTGTGGAAAGAAAGTCTATTTGCTTAGCAACACAATATATATAATAATTGTTGATTCCGTTTTAATTATAGACCAGAATTAGCTTGAGACTGCCTTGGACAATTGGTCTGTTTGTGTGTGCATTATTTGTATTGTTAATGAAGATAAGCTGCAGGTTAAAAATAGACTCATGCAGGAGAGTAAACATTATGAAAAAAGTGCCTAAAAAAACTACTAATGTTAGATGTTTAAAGCTAATGAAAAATAAATTTTTCACTCCATGAATATCCAGTCACTATATAGATATTGCCTGTGTAATTTTAGATCAGTTGTGTTTTAGTAAACATTTGTTTTTATTATTTTAAAACGTGGTGTATGGCAGAACTCCAGGTTAAAGAAATCTGTGTTTGAAAACCTTGCCAGGGACTCTGAAATTGTCTCCACCCCTTCAGGACCAGGTTGACCTTGATGTTACTACTGTCGGTGAATTGCACTGAGAAGTGACGCAGTACAGATTTCCTGGAAGACAGGATTTTCTTAAAACCAGTTGTGGCGGAGTGTCCCGCCCCTTTATGTCTGTTAGTGTTTTATGTTGTATGTAGTGTGTTAATATATGTTGGTGTTTATGTATAAAATACACAGGACATAAATATGGGTTACGAGCACAAGTGTTTAAAATGTATGTTTGTATTTAGGCACGATGATGCATAGCACTTCACGTGCAGGTAAAATAATATGTGAGCATGGGAAATTGCACTTTTATTGTGTGTTGTGTGTTCGTGAGTGGAGAATGTGAGATAGAAGGAGAGTAAAAATAACAATTGCTACAGTGTGCTGATATTGCCAGCACGGTTCTTGTTTGTTGGGTTCGTCCACGTATGTTTTATTTTCTGCTAAGTGCATTCCAATGTGTATGAGACAGAATAGATACATGTGGCAGGTGCTAGAAATATGTTTCTTGATAAAATTGTTGTTACGCAACTAGGTTCAAAAGTCATCTCAGAGTCTTGTACAATGGTGAAATATGTAGTTTTTAATTTTAATTTTAGGTTTTTTTTTCACTTGCAGGCTTTTATTATTACTTTTTTTCCCCCATAATAACTTCACAAAGTGCAAAATCAGCATTCAATCTTTTTTTCTCATTCAACCCAGGCCAATTTGCTTTTACAACAAATACCTCAAACTTATAAAATGCTGAGAAAGATTATTTGTCATGTCCTCTTCATAAAGACTATTTAGTTTGGGTAAACTTGGGTTGGTAATCTGTTCACTGTATTATTTTGTCCATGAAATTCTTCTCTCTTTTTTCTTTATAAGGTAGTTCGGCCAGAAAAAGGGGTGGCTGTCGATCTCCAGTGGACACGCTCGGACCAAACAAATTTCAATTCTAAGCCGGTTTTTATTATGGGTTCCGGTCATCAGACCCTAAATGAATTAATCAATAAGTTTTACAAAAACTTCTCTTTATCCATATTTACAAAATATCTTTATGATAATCATGAGTTGTATTTATTTTTTTTGTATTTCAATTTCAATTGAATCTCGGCACAGTCTGCACATTAACTAATTGTGAACTTCCCGTGTCCCCATACAAATACCCACTTTAGTCTGCACGTGAAGTGGTTGTGCAATCCCTGTGCCTAAATACAAATATACATTTTAAATCACCCATGGTACATAACCCACACTTCGTGCACCACTACACACATACATATAAGCATCCCACATACAACATAAAACACAAAATACGAACAGGGGCAGGGTACCCTGCCACACCTGCCCGGTGGCATTAGTTATCATTCAATCAATATACATTACATCATAGTTCAGCCAGCGTATAGGGGCGGCTATCGAGCTCCAATGGACAAGGCCATGGGCCAAATTATATTAAGTTTCATTATGGGCATGGTCATTTGTCAAATGCAATAAAGAATTGTTCATTTCAAATGTTGTGAATTTTTGCTTCCTGAAATGTATGTTTTACTCCACAACAGAAGCCTGATGTTACCTACTGACTTTATAACTGCAGTGTATGTCTTAAAGAATATAATAATGTCATAAGAATTGTTTCAACTATAAGCCTTTCTCATTGTGTTCAATGAGTAAATTAATTTTGGTTCAAATGAATATACAAGAGTTTGGTGTGATAAAGGGTAAAAATCTCTTTATGATCCTGTGGCAAAGTGGTGAATACGTGCAGGTGAGTGCAGTGCAGAGTGGATAAATGACACAGACGATGATATACAGGTGCAAGGGTGTTTATTAAATGAATTCAATATCCAGAGCCTTATAGCAAACCTGCAAATAATAATAATGTTGGAAGTGGTACAGCGGCGTGTATCACTTCTAATTTATAATCCCACTGGTTTGACCCGTAACCCAAAGTCCAGTTCTTTCACCCACACAAAACACAAAACACAGACACAATTCCGACAGTGCGTGATTTTAGTGCTCGTGGTGCAAAGAGACGGTTCCTGTAGTGGAAAGGTGAGTGGTGATATTTGGGTTTTACGCTGGCCTGCAGGCTGCAGCTCCAGATCGTGCTCAGTAGTCTTAGTGAAAACAACACAAGACAAACAGTGTTAATACACACATAAGCAAGACACTCACGGTTTCGGTATACAAACGGGATCCTTCTGGGTTATTTAGCATAACCATCTGCAAAGAAACAGATCACAAACCCACATCCCCCAATTTATACCCTTGCCCATGACCCCTAGGTTAACAAGTGCATCCGCTCCTCCAATCCTCAGATGCCACGCAGTTTACCATCCGGGTCAGTGAGCTTGGGTGCCGTAGCTCCGCCCCTTTCCTAAATGGCCGACTTCCACCAACCCTTCGGAATAATCAACTCATAGAACATTTATTTGCCATAAAAACGTCTTCTTAAAAGTTAATGCAAAACAGACAGTAGCTGGTGTGTGTAAAGCAGGGTGTGATGGAAAGATGAGTTCTGGTGATGAATCTTCCTCCCGACCTGTGAGGGCGCTAAAGAACGGGAGGAGAAGTATCTGGAAGGGCTGGCCTGACAGTTCGTTTCCGGGTCAGGGAAGTGGGTCAGCCTGGAAAGAATGCGACTCTGTTGTAAGACCATATTGATTTGAAAGGTAAACGAGAGGCAGCTGCAAGTAATAAGGCAGCTGCAACCATTTACCTAGATATCATGCGGGATTACATATAGGGGCCAGGGTAACGCTGATCTTTTCCTTCTTTTGGGTAAACGCATGGAGAGAGAAGGACCGAGAGAGGAGCTCTCATTATTAAAAGAAAAGACGGGTTACGTGTTTTGTGTTTGTCTGAGTAATAATTGTTCGTGTTTTGCACCACCAGACAGTTGAAGCACAAATCCAGAGCTGTCGCCGAGGGTCAGCACGATCCGGATCACTACTGCACCACCGTCACGAAATACCTGTGTTTGCACTGACCACCAGCACAATTGCACTCACCCAGGACTGGTGACCGTGTGTTTATTTTGTTCAGGACTGTGCCCTATTATTGCTATCCCCGCGCTTTACACATTGTTGTGTATAGCCGGGGATTTATTATTTAACGGTCACCAGACCTGGATTATAAATAAAAGCACCTTTTTCACTGGAAACTGTTGTCTGCCTGTCACTCCTCATCGCATCACTGCTACACCTGTTCCCCTCCACTAGCCACTTTGCCACACTGGGTTATTAGTTATTTTACAGGCACACAGCATCACTGCTTTCTGTGTGTATACCTGTACCAGTACTACTTGTACAAAATTAAACTGTATGCCAGATCTCAAATAAAATAACAGGGAAACCTGGTATCTTTGCAATTTTCAAAGAGAGGTTATCACTACTATAATTATAATAGAGAAATACCTTTGTATTACCTTTCAACAGCAAAATTTGACTCTGTGATCGTAAGTACTTTAGGCGAAAGCTTTACTGATTGATATGCTCAGAGGGTTTGGTTGCAGATGAGATTTTAATGGTTTATCAGTGACAGTCTGAAGGTGTGTACTTCCCATCTATATATCACATTTGAAATTAATATTTAGTAAAAATGTACAGTATAAACAGATTGATCTTTTTGGACATTATTCTGAGAAGTCTCTTGTGAAATTTGACAATCAGGTGGGGGGGGGGGGGGGGTGTAGCTTTTTTGTCCTTTTCCTGGCTGGCTTTTTTTTTGATACAGACTTCTTGTCCTATTTGTTCTGGTTGGACGATAAGCATCTCTTAACATGACGTTATTATATATATATATATATTTCTTCAGGCATTCCACAATTGCAATGCACATTTCCAAAATCTAAATCAAAAGTATAAATCAGTAGTATTATGAAATCAAAAATCTAGAAAAAGAACATTCCACGCTGGGTGACAACAGTTATTGTAAATGTAGCCAATATCTATTATGCGGAAAAAGCAATTTTCATTGCCATGACTATTTGTTAGAATATGTGCAAAGCTTATATATTCCTTTCAATACCTCTGTAATGAAGCGAAATAAAATGCAATATATCATACTTTCAATAAACTAAAACTATAGGTGTCCCAGTAGTAATTGTTGGCCATAAATAATGGGTGCTGTTGCCTTACTTTGATTGCCAGATACTTTTTTTGCAATTTGTTCTGGCAGTCTACACTTGCAGTTGAAAGGCAGTGTTCTGCTGGAGAATTTAACATTGTAATTCAGGGTTTCTGATGTATGCATGATGTATATATATATATATATATATATATATATATATATATATATATATATATATATATATATATATTTGGTAATTTGAATGCTTAGCTACAGTGCATAAATTACACTTATAATTACAATATATATAGTGCTGGGACAAACATGAAATGTTCTTGTTTGAATATACTGTAACGACCCTGGCTCTGCTGTAACCACATTCAGGAAGTTTCTGCGACCCAGGTTCAACAGTTCAATTGCAGCAGGTGTTCAGGGACGTCAGAGATAGGAGAACGGCACCAATCAGGGCCTCAGCTTGCTCCGCGAGTTCTACCCAGTTGCAACATTGTTGGCATAAACCAAGGTACGAGATGTTAGGGTTAGGGTTAGGGTTAGCCGTGTCTGTTTGGGATTGGTGGCTGGTGCTCCGGGGGCGTGCCCCTGGACACGGGGGTAAGTAGCTGGCTGCTGCTCCTGCTGAGACGGAGAGACAAGCTGGAATGAGAGAAAGAGCAACAGAAACAGCCAAGGAAAGCAGAAGAGTAGCTGGACCACAGAAACAAAGAACCAGAAACTACACTTAATGGCTGTAGCTAGCAGTGTGATTTTGGACTTTCTTTTCTTTTATTTCATTATTTGTCACAGTCCGAGTAGCCTATGCTGCTCAGCTGATAGTGTACTACTAGCAGGTAAAGCAGCACCCTTTTATCTGCAAAGTGTAGAGTCCTGGCTTAATAAAGCGTGAATTTGAGAACCTGCAAATCCTGTCTGAGCCTCCTTAATTTTCCTGCAAACGCTGCATTGGTGTACAGAAGTGGTATTATGGACTGAACATTGCAGTAAATGAAGGCGATGATACGGGCAGGGATAGAAACAACACATCCACCAGAAGGGGTCGAGGGGCCAGGATGATGCAGTCGCCGGGAGCTAGTTTTGATGAGAGCCAGGGAAAGCAAGAATGCAGTAGGAGCTGGGTGCTGCAAGCAGACAGGGTCGGTCAGCACCAAGGGACGAGAGACACACCAAGGTTGGGACATCCTGGGAGGCCAAGGGGAAGCGACCTCGGGATGACTGAGAGACTGTGTTGCCAAGGTGCAGGCTGAGGTCAAGCGAGAGGCAGTCATAGGGTAGACATGACCCAGATTGAGGCAAACGGCAAAGGCAGCTGGCATGGAGCGACTGGGGGTGGAGGAGCGACCACGCCACAGTGGAGGTAAAGTGGCAGTGCCTGCGAAGCGGCAGCACCTGCGAAGAGCAGTGGGAGAAGAGGGAGACTGCCTGTCTGAGATACCGTTGGCAAGTGGCCTGGGGGCAGACGGCTATTGTGGCATCAGCACTATGAATCAAAACCAGCAAGTTTGATGGGTGGAGTAACTGGGAGGGCTCCAGGCCACCTTCGAGAAGGGGGGCAACCTGATTGCTGATGGGGAGGCTCAGAAGTGCATTCTGGTGAGGGCACTGGAGCAACAGTTCAGGCGAGCTGCCTCCAGCCTGCCTGTCAGCAACCAACCACCATACAGCCAGGGGAGTGGGGCCGCATTGCATCGCTCCTCTCCCTCCAGAAGAAGCTGACAGTGCCACAGTTCCAACCCTCCATTGAGGTGGTTAGGATCTCTGTGGGGGACTTCAGCCACATCCTAGTCCAAGTGGAGGGGTTCCATACCTAGCCTTGGTAGACACAGGATCAACGGTGACGCTGGTGCGACCTGATGTGATCCAGGGGTGGGTTAAGCTCAAGAGCCAACAAAGGTGCAGCTGCGCAGTCACCAGGGGTGACTACTTCTCTAATGAAAACTTTTCAGATTTTTATTTTATTTTGAAAAATCACCCCCTCCTTTCCACACACATTTTTTTCACACAATGAAAGTGCTGAGTCTGATTTATGTTTATAAATCAAGGAGCAAAGGATAAATTTAAGAATTCTAAATTTCATGTTGTACACAACACAACTTAAATTTTTTCCAACGGGGGGTTGAATACATCCTATATCCGTGATATATTATATATATATATATATATATATAATTATATATATATATATATATATATATATTCCCTATCCGTGGTTTTTAGGTCCAAAGCTCAAAATGAGATTCGGCCAAATACCAAAATGAATCTACAAAAACTTTCAAGAAAACTGAAGGAAACTGTTGAATGAAAAACAGACTGGCAGCTACTAACAAGCTACGCATACAATCTATAGTTTTGAGGCTTTTGGTTCATAGTATTTTAATTACCTAATGGCAATATATCCCTGAAAAATTTTAAAATTTCTTTTAATAAAACACAACAGTTCCCATATGGCTTAACATGTATTGGCACATTACAATAACGT
Source organism: Polyodon spathula (assembly GCF_017654505.1). Lineage (NCBI taxonomy): Eukaryota > Metazoa > Chordata > Actinopteri > Acipenseriformes > Polyodontidae > Polyodon > Polyodon spathula. The sequence continues at coordinate 66,143,008 of NC_054537.1, forward strand.
AAAATGTAATTTACTAAAGCATATTGTTCAACAACGTCTTGCACGTCAGACATTTGTAAAGCTACAAAAAATATATATTTCTGTGGACCAAATCTGAAACCGAATCCTGGATTCAGTGCAATCCATAATATATATATATATATATATATATATATATATATATATATATATATATATATATATATATATATATATATATATGAAAACACAACAGTCTATGTTTTACATCAATAGCTCACTGGGCACTGTGGTAGGGCAGGGCCCTGCCTGTAAATAATAAATATTGTTTTGGGGTGTTTTGGTGGTGGTTGGCAGGGATGGGCTTAATTTCCTATCCCTGCCAAAATACATGTGCGAATTTGGCTGGAGCTAATTGAATAATTGATGATAATGGTATAAGAGGGAGAAAAATAATTTGTTTGGAAGAAGGAGTTTTGGTGAGTGTGATGCTGCTGTTGTTATTTTGGAAACTTGGTAGTGAAGGGTAATGCCCAGCCTACTGTTTTTGGATTTTTGTTTGAACCTTTTGTTCTGGCCCTTGTTCCAGTTATTTTGTTCTTGTTTACTGTGTGCAAGACCATTTTTGTTTAACCTTTAATTAATTTTGCTGTGTGAGCAGTAGTGTTTTGTTTTTTATTTTTATTTGTTTATTAAAACCAGCAGCCGCGCGTTTAAACTGCAGCTTCCTTGTTTCTGAGTCTCTGTCCCTGCCGATACCATCTGGGCCTGCAGCGCCTCCCTGTCACAGGCACATACATAATGTTATTTACATTTTAAGTAGTGAGCAGATAGGTTTGTTGATTGTTTAAGTAGTATTGTTCTTTGGGATAACAAAATACTGAGCTTAAGTGGTGTGATTTCATAAAAACGCCAGGTGCATTTTTGAGTTGAGTTAAAATTGCCAAAATTAGTTGATTAAGAATCTGTATAAATTCGAAAAGACCTGATTTTAATTAATGCGTGAACAACGAAAGATACAACCATGCCCCGCTTGAGTTATGAAGATCCCCTCGTTGCTATGGACATGATTGAAGGCGGTCTGTGAGAGAAGTTGCCTGGAGAATGAGATGTTCTGCTTAAACAATCAGAAGACTAGTCCAGAGAAACCAGGAAACCAGCTCTGTGAGGGACAGGCCATGTCCTGGAAAGCAGAGGGTCACCACACCGTCCCAGGACCGTCACATCCAACTGATCCATCTGCGTAATCATTTTGAGACTGCAGTGGCTACAGCACGAGAAATTCTAGGAAGAAATAACCCACGCATCAGCAGAATGACTAGCTTGCCGTCTGCATGAAAAAGATTTGCATGCTTGGAGGCTGTTTAGGGGTAACAGGTTGACAGCTTAGAGATGAAATCACTGTTTTCTGTGGCAACAGAATATCTGAGGTGGTGGCAGAGAGTGGTGGAGTGTTTTAATCACCAATAAATGCAGTTTTGCCCATTACTGACCTGACAGAACGTGTGTGAGGATGTCATGGTGAGTATTATGCTGACTGTTGCATTGTTCAAGCCAACCGGTGGGGCAGTGGAAGTGTGATGATGTGGGGAGGAATCTCCTTTAACACAAGAACGCCTTTGGTGCAGATTGAGGGCAACCTTACTGCTCAGCAACACATTAACGTAGTTCTTGAGGCAACAGTTTTTCCATTCCTGCAGGCTAATCCAGAAGTGTCCATTTTTCAGAAGGACAATGCAAGACCACACAGTGCTAGGATTAGAAATGCACAACTTCAAGAAAACTATCTAGGTCTTGAAGTGTCCAGCTTTTTTTCCTGACCTGAGTCCAATAGAACATCTTTGGGACTAAATCGCCAGTGCCATCCAGAGGAGACAAATGCGACCAACCAACCTTCGCCAGCAGGCTGCAGCTGCACAGGAAGAGTGGCGGAACATCCCACAGCAGTCTTTCCAGAGGCTGATCAGGTCTATGCATCAACGCTGCCTGGATTGTGTTAATGCTCAGGGAGGTCATATCTGATACTAACTTTGTAATGTTTTCATTTTGACAGTGTGTCACGTTTCTTACTGAAAACTTATCAGGATTCTTTGATCTGTATTTTTGTTCACATTTCCTGTGATTTTGTTTGAAATCTTTGTTTAAAGTATTTGATTAAATCCATTAGACCTGAGTGTTGCATTTCTTTTGTGCATCAGTGTATGTATATATCTATAACAAAAACATTGTCAATGTAAATTAAAAAACAAGTTAGAAAAACACAACAGCCATTTAAAGTGGTGATATCAAACACAAAAGCCCAAGTTATGAGAAGTAACTGGGGCAACCTTGTCAAGCATCAAGCAAATAGGCACAATTGGAAAGGTGCTGGTGCCCAACATTCCCACAGATGTTGCTTCTAACTTGGCTTCTTTTTATTATTCGCTCTGCTAACATTCTCTCAACAAAACACAGACTCTCGCCGTTAAAACATATGATCTTTAACACATGATTTGCACATCACAAGAGATTAGAAGTGAGTAAACTCTGTATCCCTTATATGAGAAGTGGGTGAACGATATATTGCCCAAATTCAAAGTGGGTAAATGCTGTTTACCTGCATACACCCTCGACTACATCACTGAGTAAAACCCCAAAGAAAAGTTTAAAGTACCTGGCATTGCCAGGCAGTCTCCCGTCCAAGTACCAACCAGGCCTGAAAACTATTATTTTATTTCTTAGGCACGCATATTATTATTAATTTTTATAGCAGACGCACTTATCCAGGCCAACTTACAACTGTGATACACAATTACCCATTTATACAGTCAGGTTTACTGGACCAATCTAGGTAAAGCAGCAATGTGTCCCCCACCTGTGATTGAACTCACAGGAGCACAGTGCTCTAACCACTACTCCACAGATGCTGCAAGCAGTGGATCAGTAGTTTCTCATTGTATAACTAAATCTCATCAGTCTCCGATAAGTTTTTCTAACTTGTATGAGGAACTACTGTTCCTCTCTCTCTCTCTCTCTCTCTCTCTCTCTCTCTCTCTCTCTCTCTCTCTCTCTCTCTCTATATATATATATATATATATATATATATATATATTATATATATATTATACTTTAAACATGAAAAATATGTCCGTATATTTACAGGCAACGACACCTCAGTTGGATAAAAGCATCAGCCAAATCAATTAATATGACATATTTTTCTTGCTTGCTATTTATTAATTTATTTATACATTTATAATATAAACATGTATTCATTTCTACTATTTATTTAAAAATATTTATTTCTAAATATATTTATTCCTCTATGCATTTTTTAAATTATTTATTTATTTCTACCAAACAAATTATTTATGTATTTTTAATTAAACGATTAACTAAATTCTACCAAACAGGGAACCAGATATTTTCTAACAGGAAATAGAGCATTTCTGGAATCAAGCAGAACCTTCATGTTTTCAACGAAAGCTGGTCAGGCGTGGATGTAAGGTTAAAAAATTAATACATTTCAACAACAGCCCAGTGGCGCTCCTCTCAGTCTCGATAGATGAGGAACTACTATATATATATATATATATATATATATATATATAGATATATATAGAGAGAGAGAGAGAGAGAGAGAGAGAGAGAGAGAGAGAGAGAGACAGACAGACAGAGAGAGAGAGAGAGAGAATTTTAAAATCCCTTTCATTAAAACAGTAATTAATACAAGTGTACAAAAATATACACTCCAATAACATCAAAGAATGTTACAAAATGTTTTTTAAAAATTCCAGCACTGATAATAAAGCAGTAGTAAAAACATAAAATAACAGCACAATTAAACACATCATAAAACAGCAGCATCAATAAATAAAATCAGCACATTAGGACATTTTTTCTACATTGCAATGTTAGGTTTAAAATTAGCTTTCCTTCCTCCCCCACCTTGCCCACTCCCTTTCCAAATGCACCGAGTCTTAAAATTATCCAAGTCTTGAATCATGCAGTAAGAAGATAAATCAATATAGCATTGCTTGACCCAAAAGAAAGTTGGTAGAGGGTCGCCAGCAGATTCGCTAAAAGTGTCCGGAGTCATGGGCAGTCTGTGAAGAGGAGGAACAGAAGGGGCACTGCTCCCCATGCCTGGGTTGACCCGGCTCTTGTTATATCTACATCGTATGTCTTGTTATTTCTAAATGTCACCTGCTTTCGCAAGGTTTGGCAGAGATGTTCTTTAAAAACATCAAAACACCTCAAAATAATGCAAAATTCAGCATGACACCATGCTTTTTAGAGGCTTCGTGAGTCAGTATGACGTCACACAGAGCAGCTGATGATTCCATTACTTCCGGATTGGCTAAAGTCTGCGCAGTGAAGTATAGAAATATTTTGGTTTTGAAGTGGCTGATGATGGAATACTAAAACAATATAACAAGACCTTATTTTTCTCCATGGATATTGTGAAGCGAAGCACCACTAAGTTACCAGTAAATTAAGTTATTGCTGTTCATATGTAAATATCAGTTAGCACCTATATATGTTTGATATTGAAATTGTGTTATTATATTTCTGTGTTTTGGAGGACTTTGATATTATCAATATCAATATCGAAATACGTGCATGATATCAAAATACTTTTTATGACTTTTGTCTGAACACGTGGCACTTGATAACAATGTTCATTACATGTTCTAATTCAGCAGCTTTTCCACATAATGACTGTTGATGCAGAATGCAGTGTAAGAAAATAGTTACTTCTGCATTTCTTTCTTAAATTTTTTTCCAGCACTCTGCTAGCCAGTCCACTCTTTTGCCCAGTGATACATGGTGCACCCTCTGTTGTAATCCTATGTAATTTCTTCCAAGGTAATTTAACAAATTCACTATCTGAAAAATTCACAACACTTAATTTTTTTTTTTCTTTTTTCAGAAAAAAAACTTTCGCTATTGATAACTGCTATTAATGACTGCCATTGATTGTACTCACATAGCACTTTCACCCCAATCAATGGAGCCTGCTCTGCAGGGTAACAGTGCATACACAGAAGAATTGAGGCTACCTCCCATCAATCATTATTTCTTGAGCAAGCAGAAGAAAAAGATATGTGATTGCACAACATGACTTTTATTGTATACGGATTAAAGGAGAAAGGAAAAGGGCTTTTTTTTTACAACTGAAAAGGAATACATGTTAAAAAAGGTATGCAGTGCAGTTTCACTTTACGTTACCTCTGCCTTTCCCATGCTGAGTGCTGTGTCTGTTGTCTGTTGATCACTTGTTTTCGGGCAATGTAAGCCACCTTCACCTTTCACAATAAGCTAACAATATGACTGGACTGCTGGGGCTTTTTATATGAAGGTGGTCACTTGTAGTCTCAGACATTATCGTCCACATTAAATTATTGCTTGCACAAAATTCAGTGCACTATGGCACGTAAATAAGCCAAATAGGGTGCACATAAATGAATGAATTCCCTGTTAGTAAATGGGGCAGCAAATTTAGATTTATCATGCACGTTAGGTTCACTACTTTACGTATGCCCTAACTCTACAATTAGTGCCCTTTAGTAAATGAAGCCCTTTGTGTTAAATCTGTAGTTCTAGAAAAAATGGTAAAATGTATTTAACTGTCAATAATGTATTTTGTAATGCTTATTTTTTACGAATATGTTTTGTTTAGGCCATCATCTGCCAATGATTTCTTCTATTATTTGTTACAGTTTTCTGTTGCTCTGTCAGAAATGTTAAACTTCAAGAATGAAAAAAGGAAACCTTTTATCTTTGACATATTTTTCAGGGCTGTCCAAAATGTATGGCTCTATTTTATAGAGGTGAAGTACCAGTATTTATATATATATTTTTTTATTTTAAAGCTTTTAATAGGTTCAAAAATAATATAAGTCAAACAGTCATAAGGAGGGCACTAGAGAATGCAAAACATTCTGTGTTGCAAAGATTTCAACAAATTAAACTCATTATAAAATTACAAATACATTAATAAGTGTTTATAGCTTGTTGTGTCTCAAGGTTTTGGAAACTGTAAAATGCAAGAAGGAGGCATGGTAGTGTCAAAGTGATTTACTTCATGAAAATGACATTTCTGTACAATAACAAGACAACTGTGTTGCTAGGCAGCACTAATGAGTTTCTCTTGAGCTTCTTTAATTATTTTTAGCTGTGATGCGGTAAGGTCCATAATACTTTTTACTCTATTTAATTGGTTTTCTTTGCTTAATATTATTGAAGATTCATACTGTTAATTTCCAAGTCTGAGTACGTTCAATAGTGTTTGAGTTGAGGGGTATGAGCTTTTGAATAACTGTCATAATGATAATTTCTCAAGTATAGCGTCATTATTTTAGGGCTCCATTCAGGCTCTTGAAACAAATAACATGATCTGTGTATGCTGTGCTTTGTGGTTTGCAATATATCCTGTCACCACATGGGAGAGTGTTTGTGTTTGTTAACAAAAATACATATTTGTTGTGTAAAAGTTCTTTAGAAAATTATCAATTGTATTCTTATGTTCTTGCTGCTGTTTTTGTATGAACAGTTACCATTCCTTAGGGATATAATAGTAGGGCATTATAATTGATACAATGTGTTCATTTGTACATTTTCTTACTAGTTTCAGAACTGTAATTTTGTTTTCTTTCATGGATATATTGTGATAATAACAACTGAGTTAAAAGCCTTGAGAATGTAGCCCATTGCATTGTATGCTGCATGGACAGTATGCATGTACTGGTACTGTTGGTACACCACTACTGTTATACTGTATGATTCATCCTAATGGCTTTCAAAAAAGTGATGTCAGCATACCCTAACATACTCCAAAGATTAATTGGGTTTAAGTCAGGAGACGTGAGTAAGTTAAGATGGTACCATGCTCTTTAAACCTCCTCTCATGTGTTGCCCAGTGGACAGGTGCATTATCTTCTGAAAATGATCATTTGCAAACAGCTGCTCTCTGAATGGAGCTTTCTGCAAGCTGTGCCTGCAACTAACCACGACCTAGCCATGAATTGCAAATAAGAATGCAGTGGACTGGATGGAAAATGAAATGTTTGCATCTTGAAGAGATGCTCTGGGCAGTGCCAGTTGGACAAATGTAGATTTCACTTTTTTTGCAGGCATCAAGGCAGAAGGAACTGTGTAGAAGGCAAATAATTACTTTTGGAAAGCGATTTGAAAAAGAAGATGGCTTAGAAAATAGGTCACAAAAACTAAGTCTTTAGGAAAAAAGAGATATGATTAAATTTTTGAGGAAACTACTTATTGAAATCTGGCTTTTGCTGAATAAAAAAAAAAAAAAAATACTGCAAGAGAAGGCTTACAGAACACTAGGCAATCAAGCTTAGAGATAGAAGAAACCCAGCTTACTGGAGTCAAAAGTAATGCATACTTAACTATTAAAAAAAGAGAGAATATACTATACTTTATTTTTCACTTTAAAATTAGGAGTAAATTAAAACTATTAGTTGAGAAGTTGCCCAAAAAGATGGGTGCACTATGCTGATGTAATTGTTTCATACCAGATTACTCCTTGAAGGGCTTTGACTCTTTATTATAGCTCTGCTTGCTATATAATCTAGGTAGAGAAGCTGGTATTCATCACTGTGCTTTACTGCAGACTTTAACTGCATTTATCTTTGTTCACTCATGGAATAAGTGCTTAGTACTTAACAGTCTCTAACACTCATTAGTAACCTTATGCCTGCCTTACTGGAAAGAAGACTTTTATTTTAGTGGTGAACCCTTGATTCAATAAAGTACAGTACCGCCCTTATAACACTGTTGTTGGGAACCATAATCATTCACAGCTTACTGTATGCTCTAAATATTAATAATAATGAGACCTTGTTACAAAGTTTGGTAACTGTTGAAAATGTTCTGAGTGCCCAATATGTAACTGTACTTGTGTGACAAACGTTATTAAAGACATTAAAGGCAAAATAAATATAGTCTTCTTTCCCACTTGATAAAGAACATTTCTCTTTTATTTCCATTTAGTTTTATCATGTATTTATTCAGTAAATTGAGTCAAGTACATGACCTAGACAAGGAGCAAGATAACTGAAACAGCATTTCCTCAAAGAGAATTACATGTGGCTACATTCGCAAGGGAGTACTTAAGTGTTTTCAACATACATTTATCTGTTATGGGTATAAATAATTAACTAGAGCTTACAACATTATAAATAAAATGTAATGCTGAACTGAAGGTGATTGTCAATCAAATGTACTGAATCCACACATTTGTGACTTTTAAAAAGAGACCAGTATGTTACTGTAACCCTTTGACACACACTGGAAATTTCAGAAATGGAAAATTAAGGGGTTAATTATGTTTTTCTTTAATATTTATCCTTAAGAGTTACTGTACTTGAATTTAATGAGGTGTACAAATATAGTATTTTTTGTTGTACTGAATGCAACACTGATAGCATAAAAATGTAAATAACATAGTGATGCTGATATTTATAGAAATGGTTCCTTGGCATAGCATAATATCTGTAACCATAGTAATAACAGCCTTTGGTTCTGTGAAATGTTTCCTTCTTTGTTTTAGAGAGATACTATTAGTGGTTGTTCCTTGTTGATGATATTTGTTTGGCCATCCCAGCAAAGTTTCCTTATTCAATGTAGCTGCTTAATTGTTATAAGCACTGATTGAAAAGTAGCAACAACTTTTAAATACTTAGGCTGCTACATTTACAGTAAAAGTGAAACAAAACAATGGCCTTTGCAAACAAAAAATGAAATACAAACCTTTGCAGATGATCTCTAGTCAGTATCAGTCAGTGATTTGCAAAGGCATACATCAGTTTCCCAATATTTATTCAGATGTTTATAGTTTATTTATTTTCTAATAAACTAAACAGAGAGATTGGCGGATTTAAAGGTGATAGCATTATTCCTATGCTGGAAGTCACATAATATTGAATGTGGACTCAGAGAGACTCTGGTTTCCACACCATGTAATGTTTAGTGCTTTTTTTTCTCTCATGCCTTTGTTATTATGACATTGCTACTCCCCCTGTCTCCCTTTCCCATCTTGCTACTGTTTTGTTTGCTTGCAAACCCCTTTCTCCTTTTTCTCCTCTCCTCCCCTCATTTTCTCTTTTTTCCAGTCATTCCAATTTAAACCAACATTCTCCAGTTTCTCTCTCTCTCGCTAGCAAATTTCTATGTAAGGTTTACAGCTGAATGTGCCATGTGTGTCCTTGTAAAACGAAACTAATGAATGTTCTACTGCCATTTAAAATGCAATTAGAAACTGTTAATTGTACAGTGTGATTCAGCTGTTTTGCCACCTAAATGTATCTGTTGTTATTTTCATCCTCTGCCAGAAGCATTAGTCCCATATGCTGTATAACATTTTAAACTTCCTACAGAAAAGAAGAGTGATCGTTACTAATGTATTATCACTTTGGATCACAAATACACATGTTTTTCAGACATTTAAAGCACGCCACAGTTCTAAATAAACCAGGAACACCAAATTAGCCATTTTAAACACCTTGGGCAGGATTTTCAGAAAACAGTGGTATTGTATCGAACTTGTAGTATGGTAACGAGAGCTATAGTAGCAAGTGATTTTCAAGCGAAATGTGTTAATTAAATCAATCCGTTAATGCTTTGAAAGTGAGTCGATGAGGTCTGTAATGAACACACTTCTCGTTAAAAAGCTTCATTGTCGCAGGTTACTTCACTTCCTGTCTCAACAACTAAATAAGGGGAACTTGTTAATCAAAATGCATGTTAATGAGATTAAGAAAAATGAATGAAAGCATAATTCGCTTTTATGGAAACTACTACCGTACAGCGAGGCGGCTCTCCCACCAGCGAGCAGCAGCCAAATGGAAATGAAATAAAAAAAAATAATGGGAATATCTATTTTGTAAACTTCATTTGAAATTGTGCATTTTGTCCTGCAGAATGTACCTTTATTTAGATAACTTTATATATGAGGTGCTGATTTACGATTATCTGGAGAGTGGGTAAAATTCGGACAGCACAGATTTTAAAAAAAAATATATAAAGAATTGGATGGTTGTTGGGTAAGCCATCTATCTATATTGGTTGGAATTTATTTTCTTATGTTTGTAAATAAAACATGCGATTTGATATAATTTAATTATATTATTATTATTATTATTATTATTATTATTATTTATTATTATTATTATTATTTATTAGCAGGTGCCCTTACCCAGGGCAACTCACAATTGTATACAAACAATACATATCAAGAATTACAGTACAAATAAGAGCAAGATACAAACTACAATGACTTCAGTCCTAATAAGAGTAAATACAAAACACAGTACGATTTGATATCTGGGCAGTTCAAGAGCAGATAACAGTGTTGGTAGTCACATCAGGGTTAGACATGAGTGCAGGTGAAATACAAGATACTACAGATTGAGTTAAGTGCAGGATTAAATACAGTAAAATAGGGAGTAGATACATGCAAGTTAAAGTGAATTAAAGGCAGAGTGCTCAGGGTTCTCCCTAGGCCTTTTTAGCTGGACGGGCCGCCTGGCAAAGTGGCTATCACCGCCTGGCTGAAAAAACCTGATCCACCCGTCTTACAGATGCAACTGTGCCTTTAATAATAAGGACTGATTGCTCTTCTAGCAGACAATGAATGCAGGGGGTCAAAATAAGCCGGCTACCGACGCAATCCACTGGCTATACTTTATTAAAGAAAATATTAAGATTTTCGGGTATTATCATTCAGTCCATTTTTTGTTGTATTATTGTACTGTAAGGTGATATATAGTACATAACAGCTGTACATAGGCACCAAAAAAAAAAAAATTCCTTTTGTTGTGATATTGTAACAACATGTACCCAAGTGCTTGTGAGAGATATTGGGGGTTTATTTATAGAGGCTGTACGCCTTTAAGGCATTATAGGATATCAGCTATTGTCAGCTGATAAACAAATTCTTAAGTGCAGAGGTGCTGGATTATTACACTGCGGTTTCATGCAACAGTTATGATGGTGACCAAACGTGTGTGAGTACTGTTGTGTTAAAAAAAAAAAAAAAAGTTAAAATGAACAGTTGCATTCAAAAATAATGGGGTCTGTGAAACCAGCCATGTGTGCAGTATGATAATATGAGCAGTAGCACAGTACATCACTGCCTGTTGAAGCCCAGGTTACCCTAGTCATATTAATGAATTTTGTTCCCCACAGCCAGATATGATACTCATTACCAGACAGCTTTTCATACTGTGGATCACAAGATTTTAAGTATTCGTCTTAGAGAATGGGTGGGCCTTTCTGGTAGTGTCCTAAACTGCTTCATATCCTATTTAGTGAATAGACAGTATTTTGTTGCCTTAGGAGAATCTACATCTGGACTAGTTAATATTACATGTGGTGTTCCGCAGGGCTCCATTCTTGGTCCCATGTTATTCTCTTTATACATGCTGCCACTTGGGGAGGTTATTCATAAACATGGGGTGAATTTCCACAGCTAGGCAGATGACACACAGGTTGATATATCTGTTAAACCAGGTGACAGCAGGGATGGGGTTTTTTTCCCCTACCTCCTGGGTTTAAAAGAGCAGAGAGGCGGCTGCAGGCCGCCGTTGCAGTAGCTGTTGAAATCCGCCACCAGCCACCGCCGAGGCCGCCGCCTCAAGCTATCAATGCCTTTTTCAAATGCCTAGCCGATATTTTCAAGCTGGATGTCTCAGAATTTCTTACAGTTAAATTCTGATAAGACAGAAGTCTTACTTTTAGGGTCTAATTAACGGATGGACTTGATAAATTTTGATCTAGATATGCTAAAATCAAATGTAAAATCTGAAGGAAAAACGTGGGGGTTATTTTTGATTCTGCACTTTCCTTTGAACCACATATCAAATACATTACAAGAGTGTCCTTCTATCATTTAAGAAACATTGCGCAAGTTAGACCATTCTTGTCCTTGGATGATGCAAAGAAATTAGTACATGCTTTTATTTTTTCTAGGTTATATTACTGTGACACTTTATTCTCTGGACTTACAAGTCATGCTGTTTCACGCCTACAGCTAGTGCAAAATGCTGCTGCTAGAATGCTAACTAGAATAAAAAAAAAAGGTTTCACATTACGCCTGTGTTGGCATCATTGCAGTGGCTTCCTGTGCATTACAGAATTGATTTTAAAATTCTGCTACTAGTTTTTAAAGCACTGAATGGACTATCTCCACAATATCTAAATGATATGCTAATTCCTTATCAGCCTGAACACACTCTTGAGATCTGCAAATGCTGGCCATTTATGTATTCCGAAGGTGAATGGTAAAAGGATGGGAGAGGCTGCTTTCTGTTTTAATGACCCCACACTCTGGAACTCTTCACCCCCTTTTATCAGAGATTCACCTTCAATTGGAATCTTCAGATCTCGATTAAAATAGCTTTTCCATAATATTTGTATGTTTCATTCTGAGTGTTATTGTTACTTCTGTTTTTAATAACTGTACTATTTTCTTACTGTTTATTATTGTATTTTTGTACTTGTTTCTGTATGTAAAGCGCTTTGAATTGTATTGTACATGAATTGCGCTATATAAATAAAGGTTTATTATTATTATTATTATTATTATTATTATTATTATTATTATTATTATTATTATTATGTGCCTTGTGCTTCACATGCTACAGCACATCTGTGCTTCATGGAACCAGTCAATCTTTGGAAGAATGTTTATTGATTGTAATTTCACCAAGTTTGCATTTATGGGTTAGGTCATTCACAATAGGTGATTGTCAAAGCCTGCTACTGTGACTTGAGCACCCAGTGACTAGCCTGCATCTTGAGTACATCACTGACTTTTTTTCCAGGAAAAGCAGAGGAATTTTTCCACTTTGTTTTAATGTGCAGACTTCAGAGCTTTATTGGTATTGCTATAGGTTGTATCGATTTCTTAGCACTCTGACATAACTGAGTATTTCCTAGGGGTTTTGAGCTAAATAAAATGCATGAGAGCAGCAGCTAGCTGGCTCCCACGTATGCATATTTAACTTTGCTCATGCTTTTAGGGTCTTTACCATTTTTTCACTAGAATTTCAGCTTCGAATTTAACATATTTAAAACTGTCAATTGAATGTAGTTATACTACTGGTACTTTTCACAAATATTGGGACACCCCATATTGCACTAGCCTACCATACTGGGCTCAAAATGTTTTATCCATACAGGAAAATTGCTTCCTTTTTAACACAAGACCTTTTATTAAATTATTATTTCTGTTACCAACGTAGAGACCCCCACCATGCAAACAGGCATAATACATACCCCAGAAAAACAATAAAAGCAAATGCCATGAACATTCTGTTTAAATCTAATATAAATCCAGCATAAAGTAAATCATGATTTTGCCTTAATGCTTCTGAAAAGGAGACAAATAATCCAAACCTTTCGACATGCCTGTGAAATATTTTGATCCAGCTTAGTCATCCAACTTTATTTACTTGCAATTTGAATTTCAGACTTAGTTATAGGACGTCAACCATCAATTGTTAATTTGTCACATTATTATAATATATGAGTTATGAATTATTAATATAAGCTTACTTACTGGATATCTGATTAGGTAACTGAACAATCATTGATCAGCCGCATGGGAATTTTATCGTAAATTTGTTCTTATGGACTGCTGTTCATAATTCTCTTTTCTCAGTTTTAAACAATTTTACCACATTCCTAAAAATATAAACATTATCTATACAACAGATGATATTCAAAGTGCATTTAGTACTAAATGAATTAACAACCTTAATACAGGGATTATGATTGGAGTGATTTTTAGTAAATTAAACAGCGGCACATCTAAGCAAGTGTTGTGTTTTATAGGTGTTTGGTGGCTACCTCTAATCTACTTAAGTGTATTTTTTGCACACGCTTTGCAGTGCCAGAGTTTTTCACACAAAGAGTGCAAGAGAGAATGCACTCTCAAAATTATTATATGCTGTCACCAAGCAATTAATTGAATCAAAGTACAAAAAACACAAAGCTGGCATTAACATATTAAACTGTTTAAATAAAAAGTGTTATGGCTTAAGTGTTTAGAATTTCTTGTCATTAACATTCTGAGTGTGAGATCCATACTGTTGATGACATAATAATTGTACAGTAAGTTCCAGTGGAGAGATGTCTTTTAAATTGGTTCTAGCTAAATACATGATTCCATAAACAAAACCATCAACTGGAAACAACAGAACTCAATTGAAAACTATTCTCCTACTGTACAGTACTGTATCTCTACCAAAGTCATACACAGGCAATGCAGCGTCTGATTTATTTGTAGTGATTTATTAGACCATGGTAACATTATGGTAATAATAGAAACAAAGATTTTAAAAACAATATTTGTATAAATTCATTATGCTACAGTAACATTACTGTAATATTTTGGGACTAATGAGAATGTTAGAACATTAAATAAAAAAAAAAAAATGGGTATTACCAATTTAGCAGTGGCAGGACAAAATGTCACATTGTAAAGAATAATTAAAGGGATACTTTTTAAAAAAAAATGATGTCATCCTTATCACCTCATTGAATTGTTGGCCAGAATATAACGGTAGTAAATAGGGATAACTCTGGTTATAATCACACTCTCAATAATATCAATCTTGTTTATCAGTTTTACCTTGATTGCCACAAACTTCCCATAGTGTTGTAAGGCTTGTTCACAATGCAGTTAAAGTGAAGTGATAATAAACAGAATAGGGGCTAGACTAACAGAGAAAACATTCACATTGGAATTGAACAGCAGTCAGGATTTTGATTGGCTGAATGATGTGTTAGGTGTCAAGTCCTCTACTGCTTTATCAACTTTCCCAGCAGAGGAATAAATCAGCTGTGGTTCACAGCTCTGGTAATGATCAGGCTTTAGTGGTTTCAGTCTGAGAGAATGGCTACAGATTATGGAGGGATTAAGTGAACTTGAAGCACTGCTTGTAATAAGGTGCCATAGGGATCTAATAAACCTTGCATTATGGTCTGACTTAGAGATGCAAACATTTTACTAGTATCAAAACATTATCACACAGATGTTAAAAAAGTCCTTTTTGATGTTCTCACCGATTTGCCTCATTGAATAATCTTCTGAGCTGTCATTTGAAGGTGTGAAACTGTGAACAGGTTCAATATCCAGCTTTCAGCTCCATATAATCAGTAGGAGGTATGTTCTGGTTACCGATCCTAAGGGACCGAGGTTACTGTTCCGGTGCAGGCTACTGCTAGTCTTGTGTTTGTACTGACTAGTAGTTTAGCCAGTGGCTGACTTGCAGGTGGGCATCCCTGCTAACGTGCCACTAGCAGTAACTGTGTTTATCCCCTCTGTTCTCGCTTGCGAGTTCCAGGTTACTGCTTCGGTACCGAGTGTAATGTCGATACCGAGTTTCGTGCAGAGTGTTGGTACCATGTGCAACCAGGTCGGTACAGAGTGTCGGTTCTGAGCTCCGTGTTGATACTGATTGTTGGTACCGAGTGCACTCAATGTCAGTACCGATTGTCGGTCGGTCCAATGTGTGGTCTATATACTGTTGTGATCACAGCACTATTACCATACCTGGGTTCCATATGTGTGTCTCTTGCAAGACTAGACTGCCTGCAAGTGATGGACACGATAAATGCACTGTTTGTATGGGTCACTTTTTGTGAATTGTGTGCTCCCTTTTCTAAGCGTACGCTGGCGAACAGGGTAGCATGTCACTCAAAAGGCTCTGTGCCAAGGGGCTCGAGCTAAAGTCCACTTGGGCTCACCCAGCTACGGCTGCAGTGATTTCCCATTCTGCAGAATCACTATACAGGGTGTTTGAAGCAGACAAGCTGGGTCTTACCAACTTTCCGTCAGCAGAAGTCCCCATTGCTGTGCTTGTTCAGCCTGCCAACCTGTCTTTGCTAGACAAGGACGTGGCGTGCCCAAATAAGCAATGCAGAGTGATGGAAGTCATTTTAAAGAAAGCATATGCAGCTATTCCGTTTACTGCACGCCTGGCAAACTACAATAACATACTTACCAGGCTCAGCTTACTAGGTCCCTGTGACAAAGTGGAAAGGAGTAGAGCAAGTGAAGTGCAGATGCAGTAATCCAATAAAAAACAGACAACAAAATACAGGTGAAATGGTTTGTTTTATTTTGAAATCCAGTGGTCTGTTAACCAAGCAGAAAATAACAAGGAGTTTGCAATATACAGCTATGTGTATTGCAGTTGTAATGAAAAAGGCTTGCAGTCCCTTAAATAATAAGCACAGTAATAAACACATAAATACACACGTTCACAAGTCCAAAGTGAGTGCTCTTAGTGCATGTGGTGAAGTATAATACAATCCGTGCTATTACTGGTGAACTGTAGTGAAATGTTGTCAGGGTTTTAGTGCTGGCCGTGGGCGACAGCTCTGGATCGTGTTAGCCATCTAGTCTACGTGAACAAATAACAATGAACAACGAATTGGACAGACAGACAAAACAAACCAAACACCCACGGTTCTCTTGTATAAATACACAGGTCTTTTCGATTTCAGCATAACCATAATAAGAAACAGATCACATTGCTACGCCCACTATTTATACTGTCAACCATGACCCCTTCAATGGTTTAGTGTACCATAGCTCCACCCCCTTTCTAGATGGCCGACTTCCACCAATCTCTAGGAATAAATTGTCAGGCCAACTAGTCCAAGGTACTCTGTTCCCTTTACACAGTGCCCTCACAAGTCGGGGGGGGGGGAGGGGGTATATCTAACACCAACAATCATTTGATCTCTGTCACAATCCCTCTCCAAGAACTACAGGCCCTCGTCTTAGCAACTGGACGAGCTGCACCTAATTTCCAGGAACCTGCTACAGCTGTTCAGCTTAGCGAACAAGTGATAGGCAGAAACCTGACAGCATTGGTGGCTGCATGCAGGCAGCTCTGGCTCTCCCAAGCACGTGTGATTGATGGAGATAAGATGGCACTGCTGGACGCTCTGGTCACTCCGGGCCACACATTTGGCCCGGCAGTAGACGAGATGTTACAGCAATCTCACAGCGCAAAGGAGTCCACCAAAGAATTGGTGTGCCCTCTCCCTAAAAGACCCACTCCACCACGTAACTGGGGCGTCCTAAGCCACTGTCCCAGAGGAAACCAGTACAACAGGGTGCTCCCGCCTCAGGTTGTACTGCCACAACCGCGTTCTGCAGGGGCAAACGTCCTTTCAAGCGCCCTGTGCAGTAGCAGTAGGACTGGTTCACCACAGTGGACCTGAAGGACACCTATTTCCTCATCCCAGTAAAACAAGTGCACAGGAAATACCTGAGGTTTGCCTTTCAGGGAACAATTATTATTATTTGGATGAGCCTTTACTGGATGCGCCACTTGGGAGCTCAGCCAGTGTGTTTATCTGAATTTCTAAAAAGCTTGATTTTATTAGTAGTTTAGAAAGTAGTACACAAAGATAAATTAAGATGTCAGTGTGGAAGATCAAGCTAATTTTCTATCCAATCTTTACTTTAAAACACATTATTTCCAAAGTCTTTTTTTTTCAGATTTGCTGTACTGAACCTAAGAAATTCACTCAAACTGTCACAAAGTCTGCAGCCTTTAGACGGGTATGTTGCTCCTGAGAATATAGCGATAAACATATCTTCCAAGCCAAGAGTAATTGTAATTCTCAGCTGCTTGGAAGCTTTAATGGCATAAGCCAACTGACAATCACTTTTTTGGGCTTCTCAGAATTGTAAGTTTAGGCCAAAAATGTGTCCTGATGTCACCACTAACTTGCCTAGAATCATATTATGGAGGTACTTCTAAGTATGTCTCATCTACTGTATTTACTCAAATTTTATGCAATTTGGATGGACATTTGGGTACAGAACTTTATTTTTTAACTGGGATAAATGAAATACTGTTTGATTATCATAGAAGTGTCCTTGACTGCTGAAGACTTTTTAAAATAATTTTACTGCTACTGATTGTACCAGGTATGTCTTAAAACAAAGTTTCTCAAACTGGAGGTCCCAATGCATAAAGGAGTTGCAAGGCCTTTTGGGGAGGGGGGGTCACGTGATCACAAGAAATGCTGACATAACCTTAATCAGGGCTCCTTATTTTTGACTGGAACCGTAGAATTAATCCTAGTCAACAATCTCCCTCCTGACCTGTGAGCGCTGTATAACAGGAAAAGTGTGCCCCGGACTGGATGGTTTGGCAGTTCATTCCAGGGTCAGTTGGAAGTCATCGTCTTAATGCCATAGGTGATGTGTCAGTCATGGATTGTAGGATACGTGGTTGCACTTGGTACCGAAGGACGTGACTGAAGGTATATCAGGGGATGTGGCCTATTGCCGAAATGACTGAGTTGGCGAGTTAGCATGCTGTTGATCTAACTGTAAAATAAGGTCAGTTAATTCTAACATTTGACTTGTTCGGACTTTATTGGCTCTAGCACTGTATGAAATTATTTGGCCACGCAGGTATGCCTTTAGGGTTTCCCAAAGCGTTACTGAGGATATACCTGGGTAGAGTTGTTAACTAGGAAAAAATCTATTTGGGAAAAAATAAATTGGGAAGCAATTTTTTATCCATAAAAAAAATATTCAATACAGGTGTATGTTTGATGGAGTACTGCCAGGCTGATGGAAAAAGAAAGCGCAATGGGTCAGAGAGACCATAGGTGTCAAGAAATGAATGAATAGTCAAGGCAGATTTTGAGGGAGGGGTAGGATTTAAGGAAGAGCTGTCTAGTCTAGGTTCATATACCCCCTGAGTAATAGGTGGTGCATGTGCATACCAGTGACAACAATATAACGGCTATTTTTGTCTGCAGTCACCTGTGAGGCAATAAAGGGAATAGATTTGTGAGTAGGATTGCCGCTCCGCAAGCCTTGGCATTAAACTTCGAATGAAACAGCTGCCCCACCCAGGACTTACGTATACAAAAGTGTTCTGAGTTTCGGAGATGTGTCTCCTGGAGATAAACAATGCCCACTTTGAGTTGTTGAAGGTGATAAAGCACCTTATTGCATTCTATCGGATGATTACGCACCTTTACATTCCAGCTTATAAATTTAACCGGGCACCCATTGATGCAAATACTAGTGCTAGTTGCAACCTGCATAAGATTCTCCAGATCATCAATCTTTGCATGGATTTTGTTGTTTTCAGAGGACAGCAAGTTGCAGGTCGTTCAAAAAGCATTCATGCATTCCTCCACCTCCCACACTTTTTCAGTGCACTCTGACAGCATGGCTTGAATTGGGGCTATTGCCATCTAAATCTCAGACCGAAGGGTTGCGATCTCATCCCTTATGCTTTCCTTGACAATCCATGTAAAATCATCAAGCACAGCAGAATTGCAACGGGACCCGCAGGGCTTTCTCCTGTATCTGACCTGGGAGTGGGGATAGTCGGATCAGCGCTGCACAATTTTTTCCTGGCTTGTTTTGGTGGCATTGCCTGGTAAATTTAACCGGCAGCAGCAATAAATCAAATAAAATCAGACTCAATGCAACAGTTAGCTTTTAGAAAAAAAGGATTACATCTGATTATTAAGGATTTTGTTCAAAGTTGCAGGAGCTTTACTTTTTTACCTCTACTCTATGGCTGGCCCACTAGTACTCCCTCTGCTTCGTTCCATTTTTGATGGCAAAATTAAATCTTAATTCACCAGAACAACCATGTTAAAACAAATTGGTGGTTACTGTTCTTTTTCAGGAAGGCTGTGGCAAAGAGGTTTGTAGTGCACAGGTGTAGAGGTGATGAAGTGTTTAGAAACGACAATCCAAAACAGTTCAATGGTAAATAACAAAGTTTTACTTATGGCTTTTAAATAATAATACTGACTATACACAACAATGTGTACAGTCAGTAAAACCACGGGGTTCAGTCCCGAAATGATAACAATAATAAACACACACTTTAAAGAACACCTACACGATCAGCAGTCCAATAGTGAGTGCTCCGGGTGCAAGTGGTGTTGTGAATGTGAAACAGTAATTACAGTGGTGCAGTGCAGTCCGGGTTTTATGCTGGCTTAACAGCGACAGCTCCCAGTTTAGCCATCTACAATGACAAACAAGAACAGTTAATAGACAAATAGTATAACACTAAACACTCATGGTTTCTTTTACTCCTTAACCATAACAGAGGAACAGATCACTTGGCCACATCCCCTGAAATACCTTCAGTCCCATCACCTTTGGTAGCGAGTGCAATCATCTATCATCCAATCCATGACTTACACATTGCCTAATGTACTAGGGCAATGACTTCTGGTATTATGGCTCTGCTCTCTACCTGGATAGCCGACTTCCAACTAACCCTGGGATGAACTGTCAAACCATCCAGTCTGGGGCACACTGTTCCTGTGTACACAGCACCCCCCCCCCCCCCCCCCCGTGGTGTGGGTCGGGGTTTCATGTACGAAACATTGGGTTGTCGATATTTTTGGACTGCCCATAACTGTTACTTAAGCTTTACTTGAAGATTGAACACTCTTTTGCAACAGAAAAGGTTTCCAGAATAAATGTATTGAAGCCAGAAGAAACCAAGGTACAACCAACCATAACCATGTTAAAACAAAACAAACAAAAAAAAGATTTATAAATGTAAACGTTAACTTGCAAAGCACTTTCTTTATGTCAGAACTTCTTGTTGTTACTGGCTGCAGAAGCACTATAATAAGACTGCATTAATGAAAGGTAAGTTCAGTGAAATCTATCCTCTGGACAGCCAGTAATTGTACACATGTGTTCTGAGGCATAAGGCGCATCTTGAAAAAGAACATTCCATTCTGGGTGCCAAATGATGTTATAAACATAGTCATTGATACAAAATGAACTACATCAATTCTAAAAGAATAAAATGGCCACCTCAGTTCCCAGAACTAAAGAAGTGAGGATACAGCCAACACAACACAGTTTGGTCTTCATGTTTGATTATCATAATAAAGGGTTGATAGAAAACAACGCTGGCGTACATGATATTCAAAAAATGCCATTGACATCTTACTTTTAAAATGTCTCTTACAGGCTTGACACATTTGTCTCTTCTTTCCACAAGCTTCTTTATGCTCTTAGCACAGATGTGTGTGTGTGTGTGTGTGTGTGTGTGTGTGTGTGTGTGTGTGTGTGTGTGTGTGTGTGTGTGTGTGTGCGTGCGCGTTCGGTGAACCATGTAATGAACAGCACTGCTTTCAGAACATTGGCTTCCTTGTTTTTTCATTCTTAGATTGTAATCATATGGGACACAGGCTGTAGATTGAATTCACACTCTGAATCCCAAGTGGCCATGCTGGAGGTTATGTTAAAGCTAATAGGAATGGCATTCCTGTTAGAAAAAAAGTATTTCTAGAACCCAACATTTATGGAAGGCCATAAAATATATTGAAGTACACTGTCTATAAACAGTTATTACTTTGTTAATTTACTTTATTTTTACAACATTTTATAGCTATGCATCCTAACCTTACCCTGCATTTTATGTGAATGAAGTAACTCACTAACATGCTCTTGCACACCTCTCCTGATAGAATAGAGAAGCCATGGACTTGATACCCATACACTGGATCAAACATTAAATATTAAATATTGAAATGCCCCCCCAGTCTTCAGTTACAGACCCAGTGGTTATAATAGGACTCAGATAACTGCGTACCTAAAAATAATGTACCTAAAAGGGGCCATATGCGTTAAGACATGCTAGTGAAAACATGAAAAAATAAATCTGCTAGAGTGTGTTCCATGGAAAATATCCCTAGTATCACAGTAAGGGCACCACAGTAAACTGTGGTTATTCTGTGCTGCTACTTGAAGTGTAAAACCAATACATTTTTTTCAGCAGAGTGCGCCTAGAGAGCTTTTGGGAATTTAATGGGCTGTATACCATTGTTCATTAACAAGATTTCTGCTGAGGATTTGTTTAATAATACCCTCCCTGAAATGTTGGTCAGGTTTTTTTTATTTTTTTATTTACGTACAGTATTGCAGGAATGGGACGGGGTGTAACAACAAAAATCCTCAAATATCTGTTATTTTTATCACAATTGTTGTTTTTTATTGGTATTTGCTGTAGCACATTTTATATTTAGGGCTTGAAGTTTTCAGGTTTTATTTTTGATCACATGACATCCCTTTAAACTTAGCTACAAAACAATGTCACTTGTTTTTAGCTTATTATCTTAACTGAGCCCGATTCTGTTTTGGTTAGCTTTTATTTCAAACAGACGTGACAAATCACTTGAATTGCTCATCGCTAATTGCATTTCATTCTTGCAGTCGCCTAGTTTAACACTGTGCTTTTGTTATTTTCACTTGTTTAACAGAACTGTCCTGATAGATTTGCTTTTCAGCATAAAATACTCAGTACGGAGTGTACACTGGTAGCAAGTCCATCATTTCAAATCTTGATTTGTAGCAACAAAAAAATATATATCTTAAACCCAGTCTTTAATTAGTAGCTTTCTCTTTATTTGGATGCAGAGGGCTTGACAACTACTACTTAACATTTAAGTGAAATTCCACCCTTAGTTTTCCCAAATGTTCTACTTAAGTAATAATTGTATTTAAATATTTCCCTTAGGTTAGTTAACCGTTGCACAAAACGACTTTAGGGAATAACTAAGTGAAAATATGTAAATATCCTGCTGAGGACCCTTAAATCACAAAAACGGTATGGCAGAGTTTTTGGAAATTGAAGAGGACAGAGCCACACTTAGCAGAAGGATTTGCAGAGAGAAAATCCTTTGGATATAATGGATGACGAGCAATTAATAACTAACTATTGACTTGACCGAAATACTGTCTTTTAAATGTCTGTATAATGCTGGAAGCAGATTAACAGTCTCAAACAACAAGAAATCACGCATTGCTCCCTGTTCTTCAAATACAGCGGTTGCACTTCGTTTTATCGCAGCTGGTGGCTTTTTATTACTATAAAAATGTATACTTAAAAAAAAAAAAAAAAAAAAAAAAAAAACATTTGTCCGGTTGCATAACATCGTAGGTGAGATTAATGGTTAATTCTGCTAAATACATGATACTGCTCTCACTTTTGTTGCAGATTCTCTAAATCATTTGTAGATTTACCTATTTTTTGTGATGCTTTTCTGAAATCAGAATACATCTTTTTTTTTTTTTTTTTTTTTTTTTTTTAAATCTCGTGAATGCTGCGATTTACCGTTACATTTCCTGCATTCACACATTCAGTTATTTCCGCCAATTTCTTCTGCGTCATGGCAGTTGTCAAATTCGGACACAGTTTGTCTGTTATTATTTTCTTTCTTGTATTATATTCCTTCATAAGTATTATGTTTTTCCTCCTCTGTCTACTGTGGGTTTCTTTTCTTTTTATCAGCCATATTAGTTTTCGTTAACTGCCCAAATGTTGCCAACGAGACGGGAATTACAGAGTACAGTAAGCTACTCGCCTATTGGTTGAAATCCTAACTAGTTCATGCATATTTAAGTCTTTTCCCTTAGCTAAGGAGAGATGTTAAGATGTTTTGTGCAACATCCTTAAGTTTTCCCCTTAAGTGAAAAATACACTTAAGTGAAATACTTAATAATAAGATGTTTTATGCAACCGGGCACTGGCAAATAAGGCACAGGAGTTTTCCATTGCGATCAACAAAAAAAATACATTACTGTCCCACTCCGGTAAGAAGGTTCGGTATTCATCTTCAGACTTTCTTTTTCGATATTTTTTCTCTGCATTTATGAACAAAACAGAAGCCGGTCCTGTTCAAAGTAAAGTTAACGGTTTCCTGAGCTGAGCTGCTTGAATTTTTGCGCCAGGAGTGGCATAAAGTCACCCAACATCAATATGAAAGACTGGTGGAAAGCATGCCAAGACGCATGAAAGTTGTGCTTGAAAATCAGCGTTATTCCACCAAATATAGATTTCTGAACTCTTCCTAAGTTAAAACATTAGTATTGTGTTGTTTAAAAATGAATATGAACTTATTTTCTTTGCATTATTCGAGGTCTGACAACACTGCATCTTTTTTGTTATTTTGACCAGTTGTCATTTTCTGCAAATAAACTAAATGACAATATTTTTATTTGGAATTTGGGAGAAATGTTGTCAGTAGTTTATAGAATAAAACAGAAATGGTCATTTTACCCAAACACATACCTATAAATAGTAAAACCAGAGAAACTGATAATTTTGCAGTGGTCTCTTAATTTTTTCCAGAGCTGTGTGTGTGTGTGTGTGTGTGTGTGTGTGTGTGTGTGTGTGTGTGTATATATATATATATATATATATATATATATATATATATATATATATATATATATATATATATATATAAAGCTCAAAGAGCCAGCTGCCCATATGTATAGTAGGTACATTGCAGCCAAGAACAATAATGTGGTTAGGTCTGTTGTTTCTGGAAGCTACATACTGTAAATGTGGATTGTTGGACAATGTGGACATTAACAGCCTATTTTCAAACCAGAGTATTTCAATCTGTTTTTGTTAGGTATACCATGGTTGAAATACAATGATTCATTTAAAATTGGATGAAACATTTTAAAACCACAAGGAATGTAACAATGTCCACAAATGAATGAACACATTTGTATTATGTAATGAGCAATACACTGCTTTTAACACCCATCATCTATATTCATGTACACAAACCATCTCCACCAAACCCTGTGGCAAATAAAATAAAGTGATTTATTTCACCTTCTTCACTCTTTCTTTGAAGACAGGTGTTACAGAACTAATTGACGTTCCAGGGTCAGACGTAGATATAATAGGTCCGTGAACATGAGACCAGAAATTATACCCCCCCCCCCCCCGAAATGCCGCGAGAAAAATAGCTCCCTCCATCACTGTGTAAAACTCCTGCTGGATACTGCTTTACGTGATCTGCTGCAGACACATTTTTAGCCATTTTCTTGTTTACAGTGTGTAGTATTTAAATTTCCCACCGAGATTGCATAGTCACATGACATAATCACTGCACAGCACTATGTGCATGGTGAATGATACATGCAAGCATACTGCAGAGATGTACAGTTTTGTTAATGTGATTTTTTTGTATGAAATACAACTAATTATGAAATAATTATTTTTTATTTCTTAAGAATATTCAATGTCACGATTTTACGCGCAGCCCACAAAATCGCGATTTACACAGGGCCTTAATCATGACGTACTGTAAGGAAAGCAATTCCCATGTATTCAGCTGTTTAAATTTGGGATTAAAACTACTTTCTTTTGAAAACACTGTTCTTACTATATAAACAGAATGCCTCACTTCAGGTTGTTCTATATTTATCTGTCTTTCTGAATACTTGTAGGGCAGTGTACTGAAGTCATCAACTTTCTGCAGGACAGCAAATTCTTGATGTCACCAGTTCCACAGGTCTCAAAATCCTTTTCATACCACAGTGGCTTCAAATGTAGTATAAATAGCAAGTCAAAATAAAAAGGCTTCAACTCCGCTATTTTCCTGGACACTTAATTTTTTACTTAAAAAATAAAAAAAATAAAAAAATATAATGCAAAATACAATGAGAATGATGATACTAGCAACTTAAAGCATGGTTTAGAAAAAATGTTGTCAGCTACATGAAAGATATATATTTTTGATGAAGGATCATTGAAATCATGTTACTGTACATGCTGTCCCAAAAATACTGTAGCGTTATGCATCTTAAATTGAAGGAGGATAATTCTAAGCTCCAAAAGCATCTACATGCTAAAGCAATGCTCAGGAGAGCCAGGTAGGTGTGATTTCAAACAGCCTAAGTTTATGTTCTTTGGTAAACCTCCCCTGGCTAAACCTTAAGATGTAAATATCTTATAGGGCTGTATTGTTTTTAAAAGCTTGACTGCAGTCTCTGGTTGTTTCTGCACTGTTTTACTTGTTGGTCTTTGGACAAAGTCAAATCATCCTTTGTGAAGGACTAGACACCTGAAGGGCAAAGATCAAATTGCTGGTGGTTTACTGACACTTCTCAGCGTGATCCTAACTGCCTGTTGTACAGCAGGCAGGCAAGAAAGCTCAAGAGACTTGCTTCTATTCATCTCGGTAATAGTTTTCTTGCCACAGGAGGCTTAAGAAGATTTGTACTGCGTGCTTCCTTTTCATTATCAATGAGTGCAATGCTGTTGGGTAAGTTGATGTGAAAGAATTTGGTAAGAATCCCAATAATATTATATTATATATTCTTGTTTTATAATATATATAGATATTATATTATATATATATATATATATATATATATTCATTCTTTGTATTAAATGGTTAATAAGAACAAACTCTTCCAATGTTTGAACATAATTGAGATTGTGTGCATTTTGTGTTTGCTTCTAAACATGCCGGTTTGTGTTCTGCTGAATACGTTGCTACAGTTAATTAGTTTGGGCAGACTGGGCTGTTTCAACCTTTCATTTCAGAAATGTAAATGTCAGTGTAGTTTAGACATTCTTCGGCAAAAACAGTATGCCTGTTGTACACAGCAGCAGCCTAATATGCTGTTCCTTTTTCAGATGTTACAGAATGCAGGTTACAAATTCACTGAATGCACTGGCTTTCTGTGATAAAAAATAGTATTATTATTATTATTATTATTATTATTATTATTATTATTATTATTATTATTATTATGTGTCTTAATAGCTTAATGAGGCTATATGTTTTGGTGGACATCTTTACATTTTCTATTAATAGTTTTATATCAAATGTGATATAACACTACAATGGACTCTCCTAAATAATAATTAAAAAAAAGTAATTACTTTCTGAACATTACTAAAAGAATC
The DNA here is from genome assembly GCF_017654505.1 of Polyodon spathula. NCBI lineage: Eukaryota > Metazoa > Chordata > Actinopteri > Acipenseriformes > Polyodontidae > Polyodon > Polyodon spathula. Next base: position 66,169,722 of record NC_054537.1, read on the forward strand.
TTTTAGATTTGTATCTTTTCTTTCATTTGTGAAATCTGAGATCTTTAAGGTCAGGTTTGGGCTGCAGTTGATTTCTATAGTGTTAGTACAGTAAATCTAAGTGTTGTATTGTGTAAGAATAAACAAAGCAAGAAGGAGCAAACACAAGCAGCAATGGTAGCAGAGGTGCAGGAACTGCTGGAGATTGTATTGAAGGACACGGGATTGAATCCAGAGTGTGGTTAACAGCATATAAAGCTTTTTCATTACATTGTGCATGTGTCCTATTTTGCAGACTATCTGTGAACCTTTAGCAATAATCAGTTGCATAGTACCAAATGCAATATTAGGTTTCCTTAAACGTAGGTTTAGATAGAGCTAATTATCTGCTAAAATTATCATCTACAAAGATTAGATGATTAGAAGTTGATTATACAGGCTATAGTACTACTTTCATATTTCAGTAACTTCAGTATCCAAAGTGGTTATGTAACATCTATACACATATTATTAAGTATGCTATTGACAGTTATTTTCTTTGTAAATAAATACACTGAATTACAATCCACATAAAACATAGTTTGTTGCTATTACATGATAAAAGAAAGATATAATGTTGTATATATTACATGAGTCACATATACTGTATATTATCACTTTTAATGAATACCTAAACTGAAGCATTACCCTTTCTAAAGATTTTTTTCACACTTCCAGAAAGACGATTTTAAAATGCTATATTTAGGATTAGAACTATATTGTCTTGGTTTTTGAGGGAAAAAAAATATGTGTTGCTTTCAACTGTTTATTAAGATTCTGAATGAGAAAGGAGAACGTGAATTGCCTGACAAAAGATAAAATAAGTCACTATAAATTAAAATTGTAAATTTAGATTGTAAATTAAAATTATGAGCCATGTTTTCATGTAAATGCTCTTAGCTAGCTACAGTACATGGCTGCACTTTGCTTTCTGTGAAAGTGTTATCTCACTAAAAAACACACAGGATAGTCACCAGCAGGAATGATTTATATTTCATTAAGCCTGCAGCCATGCTGAAGTATGTAGATATTGTGCTTCTCAAGGTGGAAAATACTCTATATTAATGTATCATTGCACTACATGCTCATACAATATTAAAATATACATTTACTTTAAAGCAAATAGTACATTTCATTTACATCAAATTTATAAAAGATTATTTTTTTTCATGCAAATATATCATATGATTCATGTTAAACAAAATACTGTATGATGTTAACAGCTATCAACTATTACCTTTTTTGTGTAGCGGTGCAACATTTAGAAGCCATTATTTATTTATAAAATACTTCATTTAATAATGTTGGTGTCTCTTCAATCTATTTTTTTACTATTATAAACCACATACATCAGACATAAACTCAAGAGATTGTTAATGAACTTGGCCATTTAGATCAATAAATAAAACAATGTTTATCAATAAACAGGCCATCTGAGACGATTACTTTTTACTTTGTATTAATGTTGTAGTTTGCCAATAGAGGTAGAGGAGTTGATGTAACGATATGCATAAAGCCCATAATGCGATCATAAATCGTGTTTAGCAGGTGTAAAGTCTGATTTTAGCGGCGGCTAAAAATACTAAATAGTAAAGAATGGCCTCCTCTCGTTTGTAAACTTTCTTATGTTCTTATGTTTTTGTTTGTCTCTTTGTTTTGACTGCCAGTGCCGTGTCCTGCGTTTTGTTTGTCTTTGCAACCTTTTATTTTTTGCTCTGTTTAGTTATTAAATGCTGAGCGAAAACAATCGCTCAGCTTCACCAAACTCCACCTCCCTGTTTATTTGTTGGTTGTGGTCTGATGTCACCCACTACAGCGGTCTTTGTGACAGCACTCTAGTGCTTAAACTTCGGATTCCTTGTCTCTTTCCTGCCTAACACTGGGCCCACAGCGCTATCTTTTCACAAGCAGATTATCATCTGTGTGTACTGTACTGTGTGCTGTGCTGGTCGTGCCCTTGTGAAATTGATTAGTTGCTCAGTCTTAAACAAAGAAGACTACGTGATGACCTGATTCAAGCATTCAAAATTCTAAAAGGTACTGGCAATATTGACCCAAGGGACTTTTTAGACCTGAAAAAAGAAACAAGGACCAGGGGTCACAAATGGAGATTAGACAAAGGGGCATTCAAAACAGAAAATAGGAGGCACTTTTTTACACAGAGAATTGTGAGGATCTGGAACCAACTCCCCAGTAATGGTGTTGAGGCTGACACCCTGGCATCCTTCAAGAAGCTGCTTGATGAGATTCTGGGATTGCGATGGTTTAGCCGTCTGGAGATAGTGAACACGCCCATTTATTTAATTGCCTGCTTTAATTTTTAATGTGTATTTTTAAAATGTATCTTGTGTATAAAACATATTAAATATTGATGGGTGAATATATTATTAAATGTTTATTCACTTGAGGGAAGAGGTCAGAGGTCAAGTAGGTGAATAAAAGGAAGATGGTCGCTGGTTTTAGCAAGAGGCGTGTGTGGACCTTGAGTCCATAAGTAGAAGCTTTAGCATGTTTGCACTTTTGTTGTTTTTAAATACTACAAGCTATTACTACCTCGAACTGCATTCATTTTTAGCATGCTTGCACACTGTCTGTGTTTTTTGGATACTGCACTACCACTTTGTTTTTGGATTTGTTTGCAATATCATTGCACTTGAATATCCGTAGGTATGAACTGTTTTTAAAAAGCCTTGCTGTCTATGTACTTCTGTTTTTATGCAACTTTTCAAAGTAAAGATACTGAATTGAATTACTGCCTGTGACTGAATTACTACTGCGCTGCACACAACACTGCCATAGGAAGTAACTGAACCCTGATTCTCCAAGTTTTGTGATTGTCTGCGGGACAGTGCCGCTCGGCCCCGTGACAGGGATCAATAAGCTACTAACAACCAAATGAGCAAGATAGGCCAAATGGCCTCCTCTCGTTTGTAAACTTCCTTATGTTCTTATGCTTAGTAGTTGGTTTTAGTTAAAAGCTGAGAAACTGGTTTTCTGTACCGTGTTTAGTATGATGTGTCCTTTCTTACAAAGTACAATGAGATTTGAGGATTACAGACGAGTTTAAGTCAATTATGGGCTCAAGGTAGAATATACCATACCCTCTCCTTGCTGTCTGTTACACATCCAAAAATGTCGAAATATCAGACTTATCTGGTGCAGATGCAGTCATACGTTCACAATGCTCCATATGTAGAATCATGTACTGTAGGCCTATGATTATATTATGTGTGATGGTACTGTACAGTTTTTATTTTTTCTCTGGTTGACAAAGGTTTTAAAGCATTTTCTTTTTACCGGTAAGCATCATAGTATAACAGATCTTTTTTTTGTTAGGTATATACATTCTTGAATAAGGTATTTTTTAGTGTGTCCTTAAACAGGTACAGTATATATGAGAGAAGCCCAAATGAATAGTCATAACAACTTGGAAAATAATATTTTTAAAAATGATTTAGGAGTTACGTAGTTTGTACTGTCATTCAAAGAATGTCACTGTGCAAAATGTAAACATCCTGGTTAAAAAGACCAATAAAAAAATAGCAACACGTGATTAAAAGATGATTAGTGTAAAGTTGTTGTTGTATATATCTCCAGAATCAGAAAATATGTTTGGTTGCTGGTTTTAAGTTTTTTCAAAGGCTATTTTAATTTAATGCCTTTAAGTTTTAAATGAGAGGTTGTACTTGTAATGTACTCAAATTCATGGTAAAGCTTGTGATGCTGAAAGTTGTTTTTCACAACAGTCCACATTAATTACACTTTTCTAGTCTGAAGTGCTTTTCTCACATGGTGAGTTAACCATAGCAGGCTCTGGAAATTCAGGAAACAAGATTTCTCTTCCTAGTGATTATCTCTGTTAACATAATCATTCAGGAAACAAGATAATATGTGCAGATGGCCAAACGCTGTTCCACAAAAGGATAATGGCCTTTTCTCAGCTCTTCTGAGGTGTCGACAGGTTGCACACAGTAACCCTGAAAGTATTCAGAGTCTGGATAAACAAATACTAACACAAACTCACAGTGCAGACAGTTACTGTGTTCATATACAGAATCATTAACTGACAGTTGCAGATTTTTAATTATGAAATAATAGAAACAACCTATGAGAATGCACACATTTAAAAAGTTTGTTTTTGTTTATATATATATATATATATATATATATATATATATATATATATATATATATATATATATATATATCGTTTGTATGGTCACACGTAAATACACATGCCATACTGTATTTGACACACCTCACAAGCTTCATATTCATGACATGTGTTGGAAGTAATGTAATTAAGGCGTAGCACTAAAGTAGATATGTATTCATGCACAAAAGAAAACCAGGACTCCTTACAACACTTTATATGTGATTTCTAAATATGAAGATGTATTTCTGTTATGGAGGTCAAGTTAATCAGATACATGCATATAATAAAAGGTACAACTTTAACTGAACAAGTACCACATATGTGTTGCAGACAATAAGAAAGGAAAAGGTTTGGTTCTAGAATAGTGGCACATTGATAAATATGGTGCCTCCTTCATGAGGTGCTTATCATCTCACTGTTGAGATTAAGTATTCACCCAAAGGATAACAATGATACAGACATTTTAGTAATAACAGATCGATTCTAATTACTTTGGTTTGTAATGATTTTCTGTGGTTCCTCGAGAATTAAATAGAAAAGTTCATTGTTAAGTGATTATCTGTGCATCACGTCACAATCGCTGAAATAGCATATCACTTTAAAGTTATCAATATTACTATTCTTCGAAGGTCAAAAAGTGAAATTGCAAAAAATGTGCTTGTGATGAAGGTGTTCTGGTTCAAAGAGCTTTATTGTACTATATTTAAAACTTTCTGTGATATCACATATGTACAAAATTACAATCATTTAGCATTTTTTAGCTAGCCGTGGCAGTATTTTGTGTAACCTTATAAAAACAAAAAACATAAATAAATGTAAAAATAACAACAGACTTTGAAATGCCCCCTTCTTGTACTGGGCAGACCGATCTTTAGCAGAAATATTTCCGATCTATAATCCAGCTGGTGTCTTTTTCTTTGAAGACACTGAAAGAAATCTCGCAGCTCCATGCAGTGTGTTCAGTCATTAGGTTCTTAATGCAGTGTAACAGGTAGTGTATTAATAAGGAAACATTTGCTGTATTTATTTTTAAGTGATATGAAATATTTATATTTACACTGTTTTTAGAAATCTGAATTGCCACAGGGAACTACATGTTACATGGTAATGGTTAAATTTCACTGAAATCGTGAAATCTGTGATAACCAGAGGAAAAAAAAATACAGCCTGACACATACTGTTAAACACAAACAAAGTTCCTGCACATTGAGTGTTTTTGTATTAACTATTAACTTAATTAATAGTATTTCGTTATTTGCCACTGGAACTTATTTTGCAGTGTCTTTACGCTAGGTATTCTGTTGGTGGCTGCACATATTTTATATAATATACTGTTGTTCAAACAACATTTACTCAGAAGTTAAAGTGAGCGAGTGGAAATGATTAAATAGAGGCTAGATTTAAAGTAGACGAGTTACAGACGTTATACACTGGGGATCAGCTGTGATCGCACAGAATTCCCCTGGTGGTCACAACTGAGAAATCCTGTGACAGATTCTGCTCGTTAATCTGTTAAAGGTGGGAGTCATTATTATAAAGTATGTGACTTTTTTAACCCCTTTCTTATGAGATTAACACTGAAATGAACAATGGGAGACCAAGATAATATATTCTCATGTGGTTGATGAAGAACACTTTAAAATCACAAATTTTACAATATAAAATAGAAAAATAGTATAATAATAAACCATACACAATTTACAGATGACAGCTCTGCCAATCTTTGTAACTAAATCTGTTTTTGGCAAATTGAGTTAGGAATACATATATTGATTGAACACAGGAAGTATGATATAAAAACCAATCACAGCCACCATGAATAACCAGTTTTTATAATAATAATAATAATAATAATAAAATAATAATAATAATAATAATAATAATAATAATAATAATAATAGTTCACAATCCTATCAGAGGGACTTCTCTAGGATGATATTGAAATAATTCCTGTTATCAACTTAAAGACACTCTAGGGAAATGAAGAGCAAGTTGCAACCAGGAAATATTTGGTTTGATAAGTTATTGTGCCATAAGGAATCTGTCTGCCACAAAGACTGGAAAAAGCATCAAAAAGGAATTAAGAGTAACTTTTTCCAAAGCAGCAACAGTACAACACATCTCCAACTTTGAACAGACCAAAGAGAATCCCTGTGCGGCTAGAAATACATTAGCAAAATGCCTAACAGCTGTCCCATAAGCATTAAAGCAAGATAAAGCAACCAAGCTGCAAATCTGTGGAAACTGTATGAAAGGCTACATAATCCACACTGACAGTAATGTGGAATTGAATAAAAAACAACCCACCAAGAAATCTGTTCTTCATTTTTAAACACTGATGATGAGAAAATGTCAATGTTCAGTGGAGTACTAATAGTCATGATTCTTCAAAAATGTGATCAAAGGAAACTAAGAACAATTAATTCCCAAGAGCAAGTTAGAATCTCAAGAAAGTTCAAAGGGTTACTAATAAGTGAGGTTCAAGCAGTACAATAAGACCGTTTTAGTAAAGTGAAACAGCCTTGCATCAGTAATTTCACTTATTACCTACATATATTGGTTCCTGGTGCCTTTCTAATTCTTAATTGATTCAGTTGCTGGGTTTGATGTAAACAATAGAATAAGAAATGATGAGCTCGCGTAAGTTTTTTTTTTTTTTTTTCCTTAGATTATCTATAATAATCGCTAAATCTCATTAATAAAAATAGAAAATTCAAATTAGTAATGTCCTTACATAAAACATTTCTATGATGTCAGCCTTAGTTTTTGTAATAATTATATGATTCAACTGAAAACTGCCTGACAGCACTGGAAAGGTTGAATTGTTTTACTGATTCAACATATGTCTGTGCAGTAAAATAACTAGTTGACCATGCTTTACAGAAACAGACTGTCATGTTTTAGCATAATTAAAAATTCAGTTCCTGTTAAGGGATCAGCTCATTCTTCAAATAACCAACAAAAATGACAGTCCCAGAAAACAGAGGACATTAGATCAATTTTTATGCAAAACATGTTTATCAAAGCAGTGCCCTTTGCATTTGGGAGAGATCCCAGTTTTCTGCACAGTTTGACAGCTCATTTACACAATTCCCCTATTTTACCAAAGACTGATTTGATAATGAATTCAGAACATGTTGTTCTTCTCATATGAAACCTACAAAAGCAAACTGTGCTATTTATTTGATGGTTTCCTTGCAACAGGGCAAGCAGTAACATGGCTGGTACCAAACTGGTTATGTTTACAATAACTATTAGCAAGCCAGAATTGTATGATGTCCTCCCATAATGCAATATGTTGTCACACTCTTAATTTCCTTTTTATATTGTGCATTTTGGCTTGATATACAATGTACAGTTCCATTCACAACTGCCAAAGTCTCTTGTCTTAAAGGTGCAGACACACACTTTTCAATTATTGTTTTGTGATGCTTTACAGGGTTATTTAGTTCATATTTAATTAAAATAATTTATAAAATGTCATGGGCAACCTTAACGCTCTGAATGGTTGTTAGTGATCACATGACCGTGCAGGAGTTTTTGCACCTCCACACCAGTCGGAATCTCATCACATTCTTAAAGATCAAAGCGCACTTGAGTCAATAGCTTTTAAATGTGACTCTTCTCACCACCATTACAGGTGATAAAGAACTACAGACCACTTAGATATTCAATTCGGCAAACATTGTCAGAAAGTAAACGGAATTGTAGATATGTAAAATTTTTACAATTTCCTTGGACTTTTTAAAAAAATAAAACCTCAGTGTGGTCGGCCTCGGCGAGAGCACCTTTGAGAGCCTCGGTCTTCAGTACTGAATGCAACCAAGAGAGAGCATGGTTGCATTAGACCTTAACAATGAATTTGGAATGAAAAAACAAAACTAAAATGACTAGGTTCAGATTTTAAAAATTATTCAAGTACACATCGGTGTGTATTAAAATGCAGTAAACAGTTTTGTTTGTATTGACTAAGAGTTTCACCCACCAATATTATTTTGCCTACAGTAGGAGAGGTTTAGAGACTTCTTCATTCAATGTATTTTTTGTGACAATTTATTCAGTGTTTCAAATTAGTGTTGTTGTTTTATAAGCAAGGTTATAAAAAATACTGAACCTACAAATAAAAAATCCAGACCCTTGCAATAAATAAATAACAAAGCCGTTTGCAAAGCACAGAAAGATTTTTTATATTTTTTATTTGCACTTATTATCTTCATGTTTGGTCATCAGATAGCTAATTGCTCCAAGACTGTTTTGTCCCTTAGCAATAAGATGGTGCCAGTAGTCTCCTGTATTATTGCTGTGGGCTACTGACAGCACCAGGCTTAAGTCAGCACAGAGATGGAGAAATAACTCTTAAACATAAGTAATTGAGCAAGATTTGTTTAAGAAGAACAAAACATAAAGAAAAAACTAATGTTGGTTTCATAGTTTGCTGCAAGACTTACAGTGGCTCTCAAAAGTATTCACCCCTCTTGGACTTTTCCACATTTTATTTTGTTACAACATGGAATCATAATGGATTTAATTAGGAGTTTTTGCCACTGATCAACACAAAAAAGTCCACAATGTCAAAGTGAAAAATAAAATCTACAAATTGTTCTAAATTAATTACAAATACAAAACAGAAAATAATTGATTGCATAAGTATTCAACCCTTGAGTCAATATTTGGTAGAGGCACCTTTGGCAGCAATTACAGCCATGAGTCTATTTGGATAAGTCTCTACCAGCTTTGCACATCTGGACACTACAATTTTTGCCCATTCTTCTTTGCAAAATTGCTCAAGCTCCGTCAAGTTGGATGGGGACCTTTGGTGAACAGCAATTTTCAACTCTTTCCACATATTCTCAATTGAATTGAGGTCCGGGCTTTGACTGGGTCACTCCAGTTTGTTTTTAAGCCACTCCAGTGTGGCTTTGGCTGTATGTTTGGGGTAATTGTCCTGCTGGAAGATGAATCTTCTCCCAAGTCCCAGGTCTTTTGCAGACTTCAACAGGTTTTCCTCCAAGATTTCTTTGTACTTTGCTGCATCCATTTTGCCCTCTATCTTCACAAGCTTTCCAGGCCCTGACGCAGAGAAGCGTCCCTATAGCATGATGGCGCCACCACCATGCTTCACGGTAGGGATGGTGTTTTCAGGATAATGTGCGGTGTTAGGCTTGCACCAAACATAGCGCTTAGCATTGAGGCCAAAAAGCTCTATTTTGGTCTCATCAGACCACAGAATCTTCTTCCACTTGGTCTCGGAGTCTCACACATGCATTCTGGCAAACTCTAGCCGAGTTTTCTTCAACAATGGCTTTCTTTTTGCTAAACTCCCATAAAGGCCAGTTTTGTGAAGCACCCAGGCTATTGTTGCCGTCTGCACAGTGTCTCCCAGCTCAGTCATAGAAGACTATAACTCCTTTAGAGTTACCATAGGCCTCTTAGTGGCCTCCCTGACTGTGCCCTTCTTGTCTGGATAGTCAGTTTTTGAGGACGGCTTGTTCTAGACAGATTCACAGTTGTGCCATATTCTCTCCATTTCTTAATAATGGACTTTACTGTGCTCCAGCGGATATTTGAAGAACCTTATTCTGGATTTGCTTTGAATGTTCCTTTGTCTTCATGATGTAGTTTTTGTTAGGAAATGTACTGACCAACTGGGGACCTCCAAGAGACAGGTGTATTTAACCTGAAATCATGTGAAACACCTTAATTGCACACAGGTGGACTCCATTCAACTAATTATGTGACTTCTAAAGACAATTGGTTGCACCAGAACTTATTTAGGTGTGTCATAGCAAAGGGTGTGAATACTAATGCAATCAATTATTTTCTGTTTTATATTTGTAATTAATTTAGAACAATTTGCAGATTTTATTTTTCTCTTTGACATTATGGACTTTTTCTGTGTTGATCAGTTGCAAAAACTAACTAATTAAATCCATTTTGATTCCATGTTGTAACACAATAAAATGTGGAAAAGTCCAAGGGGGGTGAATACTTTTGAGAGCCACTGTACATAACAGAATTCCAGAAAGTCCTGGGTGGATGAGCACTCAATGAGAAATGTGTTGTACACAATTTAAACAAGTTATGTGTATTACACAATTTAAACAGCTAAGAGAATCACTAAGTAAGTTATTTATTATACTGAATCAACGGCTAAAAATGTTTAGGAACCACACATTTGCCAAATCTGCCGTCATGCAGAATAAATGCAGTTATTTTTCAGGGACGTGACATGCTTGCCAACATTTGGAAACTGTTCAGCAGGATGCTGATCATATATATTATCATATAATAGACGTATCCCCCAACGCAATACCACACAACCATCATGAAAGTGTTCTTACCTTTGTATAGTGTTTAGCAGATGTGTCAGCCGCACAAAGAGCACAGCATGTGGTTTTCATGAACTCTGCTATGCAGAATAAATTATTTATTCTGTGGTTAAATATCGGGACTTTCTTCTTATGCATCGGGACGCGGGACATTTTCTAGGAAATTGGTACTGTCCTGACCATATAGGAACTGTTGGCATGTTTGTACGGTATCAAAAGGAAATAACAAAAACTACCTATGTTACAGCACCTAAAATAATGTTAAAAGTTTGCTATTTACATTTCAAAAGGCGAAACGTCACTTTTTTAACATTAGATGCCGTTTGATTACTTGTATTTATGACTGCATCTTTGTACTCTGTGTAAATTCATTTATTGGACATTTACAGTTTCCTTTGTATATTTTAAAGCTGTTTTAAGCATAGCCTACTTAAGTATCACAAGTACATGGTGACTATATAAATATATTAACATAGCCGAAAGTGTTGCATATACACCTGCCTCGTAATCTGGTCACTGTCTGAGGATGTACAAGTACATTGTAACATTGCAACTTGAGTCGCTATTGAAACAATCTTTAAAAATGAAACAAACTGGAAACAAGTGTTGTTTAAAAAGGTCTCTGTTGGCTGCAAAAAAAAAAAAACCTAACAAGCAGACAAAATAGATTTTTTTAAAAACATCCTTGAATGACCTATTCAGAAACATTTTTGTAAACCTTAAAAATGTATGTTGACATGTTAATTTGAATGACTGTGTAATTTGCATAGACTATTTTTCTGCCTTTAATCTCAAAATATTAAACACGGGAGAAACGTTGACTACAAACTGAAGCTTTTGTGTTTTTCTTTATAAAAGACACTTTAGGGAGATGCTCTCATCTGAGTGTGTCACTGTTAGGTACAGCACCACAATTAGGGATTTTTTTTTTCATAAAAAAAGCCTGCACAAAGGTTTCCACTAATTCAGATGTGTTGACATTACGTGTTTCTCCACTTTCTGTGCTGACTCGTGAGGTGCTGAAATTAAATCATCATAGAACATAGACAGGCCGTTCCAATGCTGTATGAGAGCAGATCACAATTTAATGTCGTTCCTAGAGTCTGATGAACTATTGGAGTCCAAGTTTTTTGCTATCAATAAAAGAGCAAGTAATTGAGATATAAATATGCATCCCTGGGGAATAATATGAATTGCAAAATTGAAATGTCCCAGCAAAGAGCAGTGTGCGTTTCCTGATCATTTTACTGATCAGAAAGTTTTGAATAAGAGAATGAATATGGTCGAGTTTAAATACGGGAAGGCTGGCTTCAAACTTTTCTGTGAAATTACAGTGAATGAAGGGGGTCAATTGTTTTTTCTTCTGAAAGTGGGACGCCAACCTCTGAAAATAAACTTTCAAGATTGGAAATCACTTATGCTGGCGGATCTGAGGAAGGGGAGATCAAGATAAAGTCATCGAGTAGGTGGAGCAGAAATGGAACATGATATGAATTGAGAAGTATCCAGCATAAAGACTCTGAGAGAGTATCAAATATTCTTGGGCTGCTGTAGCAGCCAAAAGTTAACTGAGTAGAAAAATTGAATTTCTTTTCCCAGCATAGCCCTAGCAGGTGGCGAAGAGAAGGATAGATTGGCATTACTTTAAATGTGTCTGATTTATATCTGCTTTTGCTAACCAGAAGCCGCAACATTCCAATTTAATTGAAAGAATTGCTTCCAATATGGTAATGTACTGTAGAGGAAATTGATCGTGAGGAAAGAGTGAGCTGATGCTTTTTTCCTGACCTTTCCTGAGTGATGATGCCGATGGGGTTAATCCTGAATATTGTTAACGAGGGAGCTGCAGACGGGCCTATCATAATACTTTTTAGCCGTTTGCAGTCCTATGTTGGACCAGGTCCGACATTACAATTTTCCCTTTCCAGTCCATTGTTGGACTCTGCCCGTCATCATCAAAAAGACATCAAGCACAGGTCTGTAGTCGTTTTTTCTCCGGAAAAACACGAGAAAACCTTTCAATGGCTGATAGGAGCTGAATGAAACTGAAAAAAGGGCGTTTCTCATAGCCCCATGCATTACATGGATATCACGGACATAACAATGGAGGTAGCTGCTTCTACATCCAGCGCTCAAAGAATATCAAATGACATTTGCAAAGCTTTTAGAGATGTTAAAGTAATAAAAGAATGACCTGAATCACATTATTGATGCGTTATTGACCTGAAATGCCTGACAATCGCTGAATAAATGGACTGCAAAGAGTTAAAAACCAAATACTACATGAAAACCAAAAGGTACTAGCAAACTAGCTTGAGAAAAAGGTGAGACTTATTTTTCCATGGAAACCCTGCCAATTATATGGTTTTATTAGCTTTTGAAAATCATGGCCTTTAAATGAGAAGTACTACTCTCCATTCTTGTTCTCCTTTTGTAATCTTTCCTTTGTATAAAGTAACATGAATTAGAATTTTAGAATATCAAAATACGTATGTTTATTTCAGTTCTTCAAGGAACACAGACTTTGTAATAGATAATATCTAATGGCTTTTCATTTACTAAATAAACCATGAAATGGGCTTTTTGCTCATTGATTTAAACCTTATCAGCTTGTGATGCTTGGCTGCATACTGGTAAGCAACTGGGTCAAAGAAATATGGAACAAAAGATATTAGTGGTGTCATGATTTTACAGTTACTTTTTAATAGATGTTTTTTTTTTATTATTTTTGTAGGCTTAAATTGTTAAGTAAGGTTTCAAATGAAATGTAGTTACATAATATCCAATAATGTTTCTAATTATCTTATCAGTTTACAATTATATATATATATATATATATATATATATATATATATATATATATATATATATATATATATATATATATATATATACACACACACAAGTACTGTGCAAAAGTTTTAGGCAGGTGTGAAAAAATGCTGTAAAGTAAGAATGCTTTCAAAAATAGACATGTTAATAGTTTATATTTATCAATTAACTAAATGCAAAGTGAGTGAACAGAAGAAAAATCTAAATCAAATCAATATTTGGTGTGACCACCCTTTGCCTTCAAAACACCATCAATTCTTCTAGGTACACTTGCACAAAGTCAGGGATTTTGTAGGCATATAGTCAGGTGTATGATTAAACAATTATACCAAACAGGTGCTAATGATCATCAATTCAATATGTAGGTTGAAACACAATCATTAACTGAAACAGAAACAGCTGTGTAGGAGGAATAAAACTGGGTGAGGAACAGCCAAACTCAGCTAACAAGGTGAGGTTGCTGAAGACAGTTTACTGTTAAAAGTCATACACCATGGCAAGACTGAGCACAGCAACAAGACACAAGGTAGTTATACTGCATCAGCAAGGTCTCTCCCAGGCAGAAATTTCAAGGCAGACAGGGGTTTCCAGATGTGCTGTCCAAGCTCTTTTGAAGAAGCACAAAGAAACGGGCAACGTTGAGGACCGTAGACGCAGTGGTCGGCCAAGGAAACTTACTGCAGCAGATGAAAGACACATCATGCTTACTTCCCTTCGCAATCGGAAGATGTCCAGCAATGCCATCAGCTCAGAATTGGCAGAAAACAGTGGGACCCTGGTACACCCATCTACTGTCCGGAGAAGTCTGGTCAGAAGTGGCCTTCATGGAAGACTTGCAGCCAAAAAGCCATACCTCCGACGTGAAAACAAGGCCAAGCGACTCAACTATGCACGAAAACACAGGAACTGGGGTGCAGAAAAATGGCAGCAGGTGCTCTGGACTGATGAGTCAAAATTTGAAATATTTGGCTGTAGCAGAAGGCAGTTTGTTCGCCGAAGGGCTGGAGAGCGGTACACGAATGAGTGTCTGCAGGCAACAGTGAAGCATGGTGGAGGTTCCTTGCAAGTTTGGGGCTGCATTTCTGCAAATGGAGTTGGGGATTTGGTCAGAATTAATGGTCTCCTCAATGCTGAGAAGTACAGGCAGATACTTATCCATCATACAATACCATCAGGGAGGCATCTGATTGGCCCCAAATTTATTCTGCAGCATGACAACGACCCCAAACATACAGCGAAAGTCATTAAGAACTATCTTCAGCGTAAAGAAGAACAAGGAGTCCTGGAAGTGATGGTATGGCCCCACAGAGCCCTGATCTCAACATCATCGAGTCTGGGATTACATGAAGAGAGAGAAGCAACTGAGGCTGCCTAAATCCACAGAAGAACTGTGGTTAGTTCTCCAAGATGTTTGGGCCAACCTACCTGCCGAGTTCCTTCAAAAACTGTGTGCAAGTGTACCTAGAAGAATTGATGCTGTTTTTTGTCACACCAAATATTGATTTGATGTAGATTTTTCTTCTGTTCACTCACTTTGCATTTTGTTAATTGATAAATATAAACTATTAACATGTCTATTTTTGAAAGCATTCTTACTTTATAGCATTTTTTCACACCTGCCTAAAACTTTTGCACTGTACTGTATATATATATATATATATATATATATATATGTGTGTGTGTGTGTGTGTGTGTGTGTGTGTGTGTGTGTGTGTGTGTGTGTGTGTGTGTGTGTGTGTGTGTGTGTGTGTGTGTGTGTGTGTGTGTGGTCTACATCTACCTACTTTCATATTCCATTTCTGACCGTCACTCTCATTTAGTCATTGGTCAGCGTTGTAACAGATTGAGTTTATAAAATATTACAAATATAACCATCACATGCATTTTCCGTCTCTGTCTGCATTTGTTTGTTACATCAGCACACCACATTGTTTGTTATTTACTAGGACAAGTGCCTGGGTTAAAAACAAACACGAAGTGACGGGAATGCCCAAGTCCGTTACTATGACTCAACCGTTTGAGTAGTTGTGGCAAAGTGCCCACCCCTGTGTGTATTTTGTGTTGTGTGTTAATGTTGGTGTATAGTCTTTGGTACACGGGATATAAACTTCTCTGTGTAACACAAGTGTTTAAATTGTATATTTGTATTTAGGCACGAGGATTGCACAGAACTTCACATGCAAGTAAAAAGTAATAATATGTGAGCACAGGGAATTGCACTGTATTAATTCACATGCAGTTGTACCGCGACTCCAACTGAATGATTGATTAGAAATTGAGTCTTGGTACAGCTGCATAAATGCAGCATGTTTTCACCCACTCAGGGTTGTGTGTTCGGTGAGTGGAGAACGGGATTGGAGAAGGAGTTAATTGTAATTGTATTAAGAAAAATAGAAGCTCACCGTGTTTTGTCTGTACAGTCCGTTTTGTTTGTCTCTTTTGTTTTGGCGAATGTGCTGTGTCCTGTGTTTTTGTTTTTCTTACAACCGTTTATTTTCTGACTGTCTGTTCATTCAGCTCCACCAAACTCCACCTCTCGCTCTCTGTTTATTTTCGTGTTCCTGTTTCTGGTCTGATGTCCCCCACTCCGGCCGTCTTTGTGACAGCAGCCTACTGATATTTTTTGTTTGTTTGTTGCTTTATTGTATAGGTTTTGAAAATCCATTCAAAGTGTTTTTGTTATTTGTTTACTAACTGAACACATTTCAAAGTTACAGTAATGTGCCATTGCTGATATTGGATTTGATAAAAAAATATCACGTGCTAGCTGGCAGTACTGCTCGTATCATAAGTGCACTTGTATTGCCCATTACTGTAGGTTTCAGTGTCGCAAGCACAGTGTTACTGCATTTTCACTGCTTGAAATATTTAAATACAGCACAGTACATAATTGTACTGTGCTATTTTCTAGTACTGTAACTTAAATACAAGATGTGCTTAAGCTCTTGTCCATATTATGATCCATATTATAGAATAGATCCATATTATGTTGCTTCAGAAAGTTTGACTTGGGTTACTAAAAGTACTGAAGATTTTGTGATTTTAGAGATTTTCAAAAAAAAAAAAAAAGCAAACCAAACACCGGAAATAAATGTACCCCTGATGCCAGTTGTGGTGAAATTAGTCAGAAACAAAACAGATCTTTTGTCACAATGTACCTGCCCTGAATACATCTTCATTCAGCCAGTGTCAATTTAATAACCCACCCAGCATCTAGCCCGCACTTAGAATTATGGAAAAACAGAGCTACACAAAATTCTATAAATTATTAGTGAACATGGCAGCAAGAATCACTAAGTTTTTGTATTTTCATTTAGTTTTGAAATATGACAGGTGTGAAAATTTTTTTTAAAAAATGGGGGAATTATTCTGTGTATCAAGATGGATAGTTTCATGAAACACTGACTAATTTAATTTGTATGACCTTTTTTTTCTGTTAGCCATTATTCTATTGTGCAACTCTCAACTGCCTTAATCTTTCTGGTCTGACCAAAGATATTCTGAACTGGGTTAATAACACATGCTTTAAGTTGCTTGTTGCTTTAGTTATTCTCATCAGACATAGGATAATGAATGAAATAATTGCATTCATATTTCAATACAATAACTTGGTATACCATCATTAGCAGATTACTTACTTTAATGACTACAGCACATTCAGCACTTGTATCAGTCACTGTATATGTAGATAAAACCAAAGTAAGCTGCCTCAGAATGGCAAGCAAGGAATCTCCACACCCTTGCAAAGAGCAGCTGATGAGACCGTTGTTATGAGATGCTTGTATGAGTTAATTGTATTTTCTGAAAGTCACCATTTCCAAAAATCAAATCAAATCAAATAAAAAATAATTGCTTATATAGTACCTGTGTAAGTTTTTGTTTCACAAACCTTATCTGTATAATATACACTTGGGGAAATTGTTGGCTGCCTGGCCATCGTCTTGTAGGTTTTGTATTTCCAAACCAGCTGAATGTATTATCTTAAATCGGAGTATGTCATTGCACTACATATAAAATTGCTGATAAGACCACATTTTTTAATTAAAAAAAACACAAAATAAATTCAATAGAAAGGGGAATTGGTTTCTTTCAATTTGGAGTAAATATTTACATTATTTGAAAAACAAAAAGCTTTTTATGCACCTGTGCAGTGCATGTTCTGGCTGAAAGGGATATACTGGAGATGCCCATCTGTCAAATTGTCTGTATGTCACATATTTTTACCCACTTGATATCCCAGATGACCAAGAATCCTAGCAATGCCACTGGATTGAGAGAGATGTACTGCATTGAACATGACTGAAGAGGATTACATTAAACATGCAAAGCTGTGATTTGGTGCACAGGGCTAGTGGAAATAAAAAGAGTGCTCAGCCACACTGGGATATTGATTACCTCCTTATATTCATTCAGAATAATTATAATAAAGATTGGAAAGATACAAATAATTGTAGCACCAGACCTTCAAAGAACAAAAGCAAACAGAACTAGAGGGTTCAATCCTGACATTTTCTATTGAGCAAGTAATAATCCGATTTATGTGGTCAATTAATCACATCTGTTTGCTAGTGATATAAAATTATATTGAAAGACAAATAAAAAAGAACGTGGATCAAATAAACAAATACATCTTTACATTCTGTCCTTACCACCACTGATTTAACAAGACAAAGTGACTCATTTAAATTATTAACTTGGTTTGTAATTGCGGTTTGTGGTGCTTTATGGGCTGGGAGGCTTACACCCAGCTCTCTTTAATTTGAATATTTCATTGAAAGGTGAAGGAGAAAACTAAGAATGGAGGGGTTTCTTTTTTCTTTTTAATAAATGGAGCTAAGGATGGGATAAAAGTATATATTGCTTTTAAAAGCACAAAAAAGAGGGAAGATGTGTGTCTGATTGTTTGGAACGTCAAGATGTACTTGTTTATTCTCTCTTGTTTGCATGTTTTTAATGATTGATTAATTGCATTTTTTGACTGATGTGACAGTGAAACAATGATTCTTGGTGTTAGATGGTGTTAGTAATGGGAACAGAATACCCTGGACTGGAAGGCCTAACAATTCATTCCCAGGGTTCGGCAGAAGTCAGCCATCTAGAAAGGGGGTGTAACTAGAGTACACTAAATCATTGACCCGGAAGATTAACAGCGTGGCATCCGCAGATTGGAGGAGAGGGTGTACTTGTTAACCAAGGGGTCATGGTTGACGGTATATAAAGGGGATGTAGTTATGTGATTTGTTCCTTATTATGGTTACGCTGAAACCAGAAGGACCTGTGTTTTGTTTATAGAGAACCATGAGTGTTTTTTTTGTTTTGTTCATTAGACTAGACAGCTAACATGATCCGGAGCTGTCGCCCATAGCCAGCACTAAATCCGAACAACACTGCACTACTTGTTCACCATTGTTGCATGTAATAAATTGTACTTCACCACAAGCACTAGAGCACTCATTTTGGACTGGTGACCATGTTTGTGTCTAATTGTGTGTTTAGTACTGTGCTTATTATTCACTGGACTGCAACCCTTTTTCATTACTGTGCAATATGCATTACTGTGTATTGCAAGCTCTCTATCATTTACTGCCTGGTCATCAAACCTTTGGATTACAATAAAATAAACCATTTTCTCCCGTACTTTGTTGTCTGTTTGTTTCTTGGGATTACTGCACCTGCACTTCACCTGCTCATTAGCTAATTACTACTTTGCCACACGGAGTACAATAAAGTATACTCGGCTTTACACCAGTACTCCTTACACCAGTCATTAATTATATACACTGTAGTTTCAGACAAACACTTTTTGCTTTATTCATTTTCTGATACCATTTGAAAGAAATATGTTGAATAATAAAAAAAAATCAACTTATTTGCGATAAACTTGTAGTACTGCCATGAAAGAAAAGCACCAAATGACAAAGTTTTTTGATACTGCACTCAGGTCGACAAAATTAATCGATCAATCAATCAAGCCCAAAAGTGTGATTAATCTATTAATCATTAATCAATTAAAACCCCCAAACAGAACTATAGACAACAGGCCTTGGAGGAGTTTATTATATCTGTTTCCATGACATTGCTAAGGGTAGCAGACCAGGCATTTTAATAGAAGCAGCGATGAGCAAGACTCAGCGTGTTCCTAAAATAACTATACAGAGACACACACTCACACAAGAGAAAAAAGCAAGCGCAAATCTCTTCATGGTAGATTTACCAAACAACAGTTTTGTTTCATTATATTAATAAATCAACTGCATATGTTTGATGTCACTTTTTTTTTTTAACTAAAGACGTAGGTGTAGAAAAAATTGGGGCCCCCTGGGACTCGACGCCTGTGGTGCTAGGTATGATTCAAATGTCAAGGACATTCTTATTCTTAGTTTTTTAGTTCTAGGGTAATAGTTCGAGTCACAAGATTTATTTTAGCCATTTGAGAGTGGGGGTATTTCAAGTCCAAAGACCTCCACACTAAAAAAAAGCTGAACTACAGTAAAAATCTAAACTAAAATATGTGGCACCATGACAAATAGTCCTTTATTGATATCACATTTAGGGTATTTCTTCAATCAAATGCAAATATAAAACAATTACAGCTTTTGACATTGCACAAAATATTCTCAAAAAAAGGTTTATATTAATATATTCAGTCCATTGAGGTTCCATATTTGTGCCCAGCGGCATATCCTTATCTTTCCACAGCATCCGTGCATCTCTCAACTCTACATGCTGTGCCAATGATTAAACAGCGGTATTTTATAATATGACTACTGTCAAGAAACAGTCTTTTATTTATTTAAATGAATGTAGTGATTCTGACAAATCTTTCAGTTAACAATGAGGAGGCTATACTGTACACACTCACACACAAGAATAAACTGAGTATTTGTATTTATTTATAGTGCACTTTGATACAGAGGAGCAACAATAGTTATTTTATACAATGATGGGTGAGCTGGTTAATCTACACATTTATTGGTTATTTTATAGATTTACCGATTTTACACATGAACCGTAAGAGATACAGTGTAAGTCCAGTCATTCGAACAGCTTGGGGACATAGATAGTTTGACTAATTGAACATTCGGTTGAACACAAGTTTACAAAGATAGATAAATGTTTCTTTAAACATAAGTATTCTTCTCATAGCCCCAAATGCTGTGATTCCTTAGTGTTACACTAAAGCTTCTGCCAAAACAGTTCTAACTGTTGTATCTGTTTTTCCCCTGCTAAGCAAAGCTGCCCAGTGTACATTCATCTATCACTAGCTGGCTGTAGTCGACCATGGAATAACAATGCTTTCTGTCTAAGTACTATTCCTGAAATCGGAGTGACCTTTCCCCTTTCTTGCAGGAATCACATGTACAAGCTTTTTAGCTCTCATTGTCTTGACAGAGTCACAGAGTTCTTCACAGTGCTGTGGTGGGGCTTAACAGTGCATTCAGCCTTTTCCAACCATTCAATAATTTTTCAGCTTGAACAAGTACTATCCTTTTTTTTATTTGTCAGCAATTTAGAATTTGTCAGGAACACACTTGCAGTGCGGTTAATAAGGCAATTCTGATCAAAGGACTTAGAAGTAACAGGCTTCTACTCCTATATATATTTTCAGTATAGTTCGGAAAAAAAAAAATATATGACTGCAGAATTTGTTTTCATATTTCCAATTGCAGAAATACAGCTTGATTGACAGACCCCTGTTTTTTATGCAATCATTTTAATTTTAAAAGAAAGTATGTGCTTTAAATACATTTTATCAGCAGATTGTCTATGATCTGATTGTAATTGATTATTCAAGTTTGCCTAAATAACCTCGATACCCTTTCAGACTACTGATAACCTTACTTGTTAATTTAAAACACATTTTCAGTGGAAGGTCATACAGATATATTAAAGTCATTGCTTGTCTTCTACATCAAGAATAAATCCTATGCTCGCCATTTTTCTGAACTCCAGTTTTGAAAGTGCCAAATAGCAGTGCTATAAATAAAAGTGTCATTTATGTAGATGACATCTTATGCTATCAAACCACAGGCATAAATCCTCCATAAAGATTAGAAGGCCATGCTTATCTTCTTACAGACTAATCTGCTGATGATACATTGTAAGCCTTGTTGTCATTTATTTAATATTGTGGGGAAGGCACAGATCATAAGTCACCTAAACATAGAAAGCCAAAAGGTTTCTGAAATGATCTTTTGTCATAAAATAATAATGCTTTAAAGTTGGCAATTTTAGCAGGCTACTAGTATACAACACTTTTTCAAGATGATACAGTACATTGTGAATAAATGATGATGAAGCTGTTCTACTATTGTATCAGTCTTCAACTCTGTCACCGAATTTATTGGAAGCTAATTCATTTTACATTGATAATTATACACAGCAATAAAAGACACACTTGAACAGCTGAAGACCTGTCAGAATCGCTATTTGCTGCCTATATAAGCTGCCACAGTTCATAATTGCAAACTGTTTTTATAGACTATCGAATTCAGTACAATACAGTACTTGCAGACCTGAGAAAGTGTTGATATTGTAAGTGGTTTAACATTTGATATTTCAAGTGTTACATTTGTAGATCACATAGTTGCCCTATCCACCATCAATCTGTATTCCCCCAAAGGTTCTTTTTGTTCAGAGTAGTCATCTTTTGTTATTTCAGTATCTGACTTTCAGAAAATTGTGAAATATTGATGTATGTGCACAATCACAACCTAACCTACCAATTAACCTATCAGTCAACCAAATTTTTGGAAGATAAATCTATATAGTAAATATAACATTATTATTATGCATTTCTTAGCAGAGTCTGGGGAGAATCGGAATGCTTGTATATTGTTATAGCAAGGAAATCAAAAAGGAATATAATAAATATAATCGTGATTCCCTGGAATAGAAACGTAACCATTACCTAATTGGTTTTTACCTCCTAAAGACCCAAAACCTGAATATTGTATATCAAAGCTGTCATGCCCGCCCCTGAAGGTATAAAGGACTGCACGCACAGATCTCAGCGTCATTTTTCCTTCAAGCCTGCTGCAATCAATTTTAAATTACCCGACTCTACCTGGGCCTCTTTTTTACTACCCAGGTATCGATTTATTAATTTAAGAATATAAAGAAAATGTAAAAAATATGACAATACAGTTATAAGTGCAGGTCTCCGGCCGGTGTAATAACGGTGTTACAATAAGATTTGCATGATTAAGCCTTTTCTTAACTGACAGAATATCAATGTTTTACAGAAAACAATAACACACAGTGAGCGGCAAGTACACCTCAATAATAAAAACTGCGGCTACTATTCTTCTTGGGAACTAAATCGGAAAGAAAACAACATAACATCCTGTTGGTCTATGCCAGTGATAACTCTGTGATCCGTTAATAATAATAACTGCGTGGCTTCCAATAAGGAATGCTTTATCTACAGTTAATGTGCAGATATAGTTTACCAAAATGCTAAAATAAGGTGCCTTTATTTAAAAATAAATAAGCAAATAAACTAAACAAAAATAAAATAATGTGGCACACATTAATTACTGTAAGTGTGCTTCCTCCTTCATAGTTACAACCAAACAGACACATGAACCAATAACTCTTTTACGACTGCCGTCAAAACCCAGCTGGCTCAATT
This sequence comes from Polyodon spathula, assembly GCF_017654505.1. NCBI lineage: Eukaryota > Metazoa > Chordata > Actinopteri > Acipenseriformes > Polyodontidae > Polyodon > Polyodon spathula. Next base: position 66,192,691 of record NC_054537.1, read on the forward strand.
TATGGTAACTATTGCGACAGTCCATAACTCAGTGGCGGTGCTGTACTACTGCATTAGTTTTAAAACTGAAAATAACCTGCTACACCGAGAAGTAGATGGGTAGGCTATTTCCACCAAAAGAGTGCCTTTAGACAATGGTGAGACACTGTCAATAGGTGGCCCCGGTTCAATGCGGACTGAAAAACCATGCTGTTGTACCAGGTCTGCAGAGGACGCATTCACAGGAAACCCAAAGGTAGCGTCTGAGAAGCTGTTGCCATCAAGCCCAGAAGTTTTTGGAACGTCACTACCCTGAGCACTCTGTTGAACTGTAATAGCTGTAAACAGGCGGCTATTCTCTGCACTCTGCCATCTGACAATGGACAGCATGGACCTGGAGTCTAAGCACCCTCCTAGGGAGGAGGATGTCTGAGAAGGCATGAGCTAGATCTTCACATGATTCACTGTAAGGCCGAACCGTTGAAGGTGACCTGTGACAGGTTCCGTGTCGGTATATGCCTGTGCTGGAGACTGGGCACAAATTAGCCAGTCGTCCAAATAATTGAGTACTCTGATGCCTTTGAGTCTCAATGGGACCAGGATAGCTTCTATGCACTTCGAAAAGGCACAGGGAGTTAGAGAGAGGCCAAATGGCAAGACCCAGATCTCATACTCTGTTCCCTGAAAGGTGAACCGCAGTGTGGCAGAGCAGAGCTCTACCCTTTATAGATTTGCAGGGATGGGGTTAAATTCTCCAACCTGCCTGGGTTTAATTGTATTCAGGTGGCTAGGGTTGATTGGAGTAATTAACAATCAATCAGCACCCAGCTACCTGACATAAAAGGAGGCCTCAGCTTTCCATTTGGGAGAGGAGGGAGCTGAGGAAGCAAGTTAATGGTTGTGTTTGCTGGTTTTTTGGTTTGCTGTTTTGTGTTTTTTTGAATTTCTGGTCCAGTGAAGGCATTGCCCAGTCTGTTACCTTTTCTATAAGTTTTGCTTTGTGTTTTTGTGTTTTAAATACCTTTGTTTTGGCCCTTGTGCCATTTTATTTTGTGCATATTTATAATAAAAGTATACATTTTTTGAACTTCAGTCTGTCTCTGGGCCTCCACTCATCAGCCTGTCATACTTGTTGTTAGACGTGGGATATAGCGCTTCCAGGACGCTCAGAGCAATACTGCAGGTTTTGAAATATACTTTGCTTTTTTTGTTTTGTTGTTGTGACAGAAATACAATGATTCTTGGTTGTAAATCTCCCTCCTGACCTGTGAGGGCGCTAAGCAGTGAGAACAAAGTTCCTTGGACGGGCTGGCCTGACAGTTCTTTTCCAGGGTTCAAGGGAAGTCGGACAGCTAGAAAGGGGGCGGAAGGGAAACGACGTGGCAACCGTAGATTGGAGAGGCAGTTGCACTCGTTTACCAAGGGGTCATGTGTGACAGCATAAAAGGAAACAGAGAATCGCAATCTGTTCTTTCACATTATTTTGTGATGCTAGAACCGAGAAGGACTGTGAGAGACCCTAAAAAAATATTGTATCATGAGTGTTTGTTTTTTTGTAATTGTCTTGTCTTGTACGTTACCAGACAGCTAACACAGTTCTGGAGCTGTCACCAAGGGCCAGCACTAAGCCGGAACAGCACCACTCCAATTGTCACTAAGTAAACCCACCACGAGCACTACTGCACACACCCAGGACTGGTGAACATGTATGTATTATTGTAGGGTGGATATTATTGCACACCGTTGTTATTGGTTTGGTCACCAGACCTGGAATATAAAATAAAAACATTTCCAGACCGGATTACAATTATCTCTGTCTGCTCTTTGAAGCAATGCATCACTCCTGCACTTGTTTCCACTCAGCCATTTTGCCACAGTCATTAATTTTTGGTATTTTACATCCAATGCTGACAACTAGATATTAGCAACCTAACTGTACAGTACAGGTCACAGAAAAGCCAATACAAAAGCACTGATAGGCTGATTAAAACATTGTTGTCATGTGAACAGTAAACAAGAAAGTTAATCGCTTTTATTTTTTAAATGGTAGCTTTCTAAGGACTTTTGTTTATATAACTTTGTTTTTCTTTAATTTCCTCTTTCTGTGTCAGTTAAAACACATGCAGTTGCTATTTAGGACTACTATGCTTTTTCATACCTGTCAATTTTTGAAAATACAAAATTGGGAGTGGGGGGGGGTGGGGGTGTGGTGCAATCCGTGATACCTTTTTTACTGTTACCTAAACCCTGCTAGGTACAGACGGGGATTGCAGTAACCACACACTGGCCAAGAATTATGCAGACATTAAAGGTTTGCTGACATAAGGGGGTTTAACAGTAGAGTTTGGAGCAAAATATGGGAGAAAATCTGTCCTGGGAGATGTCCGGGAGAAGGGTCCAAAATAAGCGAGACTCCTATTGAATACGGGAGAGTTGACAGGTCTGCTTTTTATAATTAAATTGTTAAATTATCAGAGTTGCTGATTGTGCCACTAAATAAACCTGCTTTCAGCGGGTCGTAACGCAGTGCTCAATTGTCTATTTGGGACCCCATTGCGATGTCAACAGAATAGCTTTGGCGAATATGTTAATGATACCATACCTCTATATGTCTTCAGAATACCATTTTAGCGCAGCTCCATTTACATGTGCCACAGAATCTGTGGCCAGCGCTGTACGCGCTTGCACTCACATTTGCATTGTGATCAAAATACAGCTCTAGATAAGTCTCTCTCTAACTCAAAATGCCCCCACAGAATCCATCAGATGACTACTAATTTCATTGTTAATCATTTTTCAGTAGGCACCTGGAGATCATTACACACTGGTGGAAGATTGTGGCAAAGTGGTTTGTAGTGTGCAGGTGTAGAGTTGATGCAATGCTCAAACAGATGACAGACAACAAAGTTCATGGTCCAAACAGTCCTTTATTATTTTATAGTCCTGGCTGTTTGGCGATCGTAAATAATAGTAACTGGCAATACACAACAATGTGTAATGCACATTTAAAATCACAGGATTCCGTCCCAAAATAATAAACCGAATACAAACATGAGTGCTATACATGGTGAAATACAATTTAGAGTGAACAGTAGTGAAGTGCTGTCTGGGTTTGGTGCTGGCCTTTAGCGACAGCTCCCAGATTGTGTTAGCTGTCTAAAGAAGACAAACAAGTACAATTAAAGAATGACAAACAAACAAACACAAAACACTCATGGCTATTTTACAGTCCTTCAGTGATTCTCACGCAACCATAACAAAGGAACAATTCGCTTTGCCACATCCTCTTTTCTACCTTCAGCCACACCCCCTTGTTTAGCGGTGCAATCGCTTTTCCTCCAATCCCCACCCCCTTTTTATATGGCCGACTTCCACCTATCCCTGTAATGAACTCGATGGATTTTACTCTATAGTCCATTGTGTATAATCCTGTTGCGATTATCTTCATTTGGGGGCAATAATTGGAATACAAGTTAAAACCAAATTAGTAGTTGGGATTAATTCTCTAGATAACTAAATTAAGTAAATATCTGAAGAAACTTGTGTTAAAGAAGAAGTAATATCTTTGCACTAACTGCATCCCTATTTTTTTTTTTTGGTTACCTTTGATTTATTCATTTATATGATTTATATAAAAGGTACTAAATTGTAAGATATGTAAGCAATAATCTATGATAGGGAGTGCGGTAAGACATATCTTATGCACACCTGGTTGTGTTGTGAGGCACAAGGCCATAGACCGAGAGTGCCTTCAACCACACAGAACTTTATTTTATATAAAGAAAACATTTTCAAAGTTTATATTAAGTTTTATGTACGTGATGCATCTTTGTGACAGAGAAAGAATAAATTTTGGTTGTTAATCTCTTTCCCAATCAGTGAGGGCGCTGTATAAAGATGGAAGAGAGCACGTAGAAAATAGGACAAACACAAGCTTAAATACATTTAGTATAACCAATCAGAGAAGCTCTTGGCAACTTCTTAGGATTGGTTAATTCGATAAAGAGGATGAATGCAGAAACCCTCTGCATTCAAATTCTGTAATCCGAACAACAACAACAACATAGGAGGTTTGTTGCAGGGAGCTGACGTCACTGCCTTGTGGCTTTTGCTGGTGCATTGCTGTCACATGTGAACACCTTGTTGGGTCAAATAAAAAACGGTTCAGCAAGTAGATACAGTATTTCATTTGTGTTATTGTGCAACAGCAGTACAATATTAATGCTTTGTTTGTAATTATTCTGTATATTTTTGTTTGTGATGTGCAGTATGAAATAAAACAAACAGTAATTCAAAGTGCCCATGTATTTTGCAGCTAAGGCATACACAGTACAGTGATATATTCGAATCCGCAGTATAGCAAGGGGAGGCCTGAGTGTATTACCAAAGTGTACTTTCCATTGTATCCACTAGATGTCGCTGCTGCCCATTAACCCTTAAAATGCCAGTCCTTTCAATTTCCAGGAAGTCTCTTTCCAGTATGATAAATTAATCAAGTTCCTTTGAAGCTTGAAGAAGGTGAGATTTTCTCGTGGTGTGGCAGATAAGAGGTTAGATCCGTTTCTTTCTTTACATAAACAAATGCTAAGTGTCTTTTAAGGGGGAGGGAAGATTTTGGACTATAAAACACAGAATGGCTCTCTAGTATTAGGTTTTATTAAGCTCAATTCCCAATTAAATATAAAGATCAAAAATATCATTACACTTAAACTCTCTTATAATAAAAGGGCAACAGCAGCTGCTGCATTGGGTGAAGTTTGACCTTAAGGGCCTATTCCCATTTACCTTGACTGTCTAAATACAGGTTATGTTAAAGTTTTATTTTTCTGTGACATTCAGAATGGCTGTTCAGAATTCAATTACAGTACTGCAGCTGCATTGAACGATCTTGACCAGGGCATCTGGGAGATAATAGTGCTGCAGATCAATAACCCAGATGCCTCCACTAAACGCAGACTAATGGCCAAGGTTAAACAAATTTTGTAGGATAGAGTTCAGGAATAATACCAAAATATATATGTTTTTGTTTATTGTTTTAAAGCTTTGAAATGCAATTGTGATTTAGTTATATGATGTAATATTTGTGGAAAGTGATATTACTGTAAATTAATATTACTTATGTGTTTGCTAGAATACCCTTAAAAAATATATTTTTGTAAAATTAGTCAAAAGCCACTGGTTGCTTTTCTTACAACATGTTGTTCTGACAACATAAAAAATGCTGTACAGTAATCCGTTTATCAGCCATGATCAGTCTCTTCAGCAACATTAGTTTATTATTGAACAGAAAAGATTAGTTCAGAGATTGTAGATCCTACCAAAGTTTTTTTACACTGTGTTGTATGTGCTCCGTGCTCTGGGAAATGTCACATGAACTGTTCGGTGTGTTGTTATGTAAATAAATCCTGTTCACCTGTGGGGCGTATCAACCTAAACCTCCATCTCGATCTCCTGCCTGTCACTCAGCAGTGAATGCACGCACCCACACGGCAGACATCTTCATAAACAAGGGATTTAGGGGAGCTTCCTAATAAATGCTGACTCTCAAAACAGTAGTTGTGTGAATACAGTAATTGTTACAGCTCTGTATAATGGTATTTAAAACAGGATTCATTTATCCACCTTTTTACATATCCACCCTTACTCTGGTCCCACCAGAGTCAGATATGTGACGGGTTACTGTAATACTGAAATATTGTTGCGTGTATCTCTGGTGGGAATGTAAAGTATAAAAATAATTAATTCAGAAGCAGTTATAAGGCATGGCCCCCTTATGCCACCATAATGCTATTCCACGACTACTCATTCTCTGTAAAAGGGAGAACACTAATAGCACTATATCTTAACTACAGCTCCCGATTACATATTTATAAATGGGGAGCACTGTACTCAGCATTTGGTTCTGCACAGTTTTTGGACTAAACTGAGCAGAGGTTAATTTGTAGCTACCCTTGTTGTAGAACATTGTGACAGAGCACAGGCTCTGCACATGGAGGTGCCCAGGTGTGTGTGGGTGAGTATGTTTGTCTGTGAGTGAGAGTTTGGTGGCTGGTGGCCATCTTACTGAAGGGGCCAAGATGACCACTGTTTGCACAGCCACATGGTTTGATTGTTAGATTGAATGAATAATTGTTTGATTGAGAGTGAATGGAAAAGTGTGGGATGTTGCCAGGTGGTGATTGGGTGACTGACTGAATCAATCAGGACCCTGGCCACATAGTATAAAAAGGAACAAAAGAGTTTTGTTAGAGGTGAGGTGATGTGATTAGAGGAGATGAGAGAAGAGGAGAGAAGAGAAGAAGAGAGAAGATGAGAGAAGATGTGAGGTTGTGTTGAAGCGAGATGGAGAGTGAGTGCAGAGTGGAAAGAAAAAGAGACAAAGCAAGAAAAAGTGCACCGGAAAGCCATAGCTTGGGTGTGGTATTGTGCTTATTTTGAAGTTTTTTATTTGTAGTTTTGTTCAAACCTTTATTTCGTTCCTGTGATTTTTGCTTGTTTTGTTATATGTGATTTACTAAAAGTATGCAAAATATTTGTAAACTGCAGTTCTAAGTGAGGGTCTGAAGCAGGGAGGTAGGAAAGCCCTACTGTTTTAAATGTATTGTTTGTTTATTTTTAGAACAGGCTCTCCCCCTCCGCCCCTGTGCTAATTTGTGTTTTGTATTATGATTTCTTTATTTATATATATGACAGCGTAACCACGTGTTATGATTTATTATTATATGTATTTGTATATATGACGGCGTAGCTGTACGTTTTGTTTTGTTATTGTTTTGACGGCGGGGCAGTATGTTTTGTTTTTGTATTTTATGTTGCAGAGTGGATGGGAAGCCCACCCATGTTAATAATTAGACCTCGTGCAGAAGGTGGCCATCTCCTGAATTAATGAAGTGATTAATTTGTTGCTAAATGGGAGATGGTCACCTGTATAAATACCTGCAGCTCTCTGCACTCCGGATGGGTGTTCGGAGTTGTGAACGAGAGTGGAAGAGGAGAGTAAGAAAATAAAAAGAAAAACTAAACTGAAACTTGAAGGATCCATGAAGGCTACTGCCCAGCCGGACCTTAAGGGTTATTATTGTGTTTGTGATTTGTTTTTGTTCTGTGAGCAGTGTTTTTGTTTAAATATTTTATTTTATTTGTGTTCTTTAATAAACGTCTTTTTGCAACTGCAGTTACATGTGTGTTCTTCCTGATTCTGGCCTGACATCACCGCTAAGCCATAGCCTGTCACAGGGTCGCATGTTGCAAGGGATGCTAAGCCATAAACATCCATATGCCCAAACAACGAAATAAATAAATGCACACATTCTATTGGGAACAGGGAAATGAACAGAGGTTACTCAAACCCCTCCATTAATTATTTTATAAGGAAGAAAAAAGTGATTACAGGCAGTGTAAAATTAGCTGTAGAGGCAAGTGGCAGCTGCAGTGACTGCAGAGTGGCAACAGGATAATCACAGGGAAAAGACAATAAACCAGTCCCTCATGCTTCATCAGGAGATTACTTACTGTCACAAAGACACATTCACATTTAAGCAGGAATAATTTATGAAAATAAACTCACAAGAGTCAAGGGGCCACTAATTGCTAATGTGACATTGTAACTGCTATCAGCCAATCCTCAAGCAGTTGGTGGCAAATTACCTCATCAGCTGAATGCCTGATAAGAGTGATTTTTCATGGTTCCAGGACAGCAAAAATAGCAGTAATAATCTGATGTATTTTTATGTTTTTCTCCAAAACTATTTCAAGACCAGTAAGATTACATCTGTCAAATCCTGCATTTCACTTGTGTTCTGATTATTAAAACATGTATCAAACATTGTATTATAATTTCAAAAATTAATTGAATATTTATACTGTAGTTTGGGTGACTGCAGTAGGCACATCTAAATATAATAGATATATAACACTATATATGAATGCAAATGCACAATACATATTCCTATTGTTACTGGCAATTCAAAATGTGTACTGTTTATAATAAAAAGCAAAACAGCAAGCAGTGATAACTTACAACTTTTTATTTTCTTAAACAAACTTGTTATATTGATTAACCCGTGTACTGTAGTTTGTAGTATGCAATGTGCAATTCTGACAATCATATTGTCACAGTCTGTGCAAGTAAATGATTCCGAAAAGGCTAGTCCCCCTTCCCACCCTTTGAAAACTACCCATAAAAACATATATATGTATACATATAGCTTCTGCTGTAGCATTTACAGTAGTCCCACCTGCCAGATATGCTTTATGAAACACAGCATGTAGTACTGCTAAACCCCACTGTGAAGTACAGGAACAGTGCGATGGAATGTAAGATTATGTACATAACTACACAATAGAGCCATCATTATCAATTTTAAATACCTCAGCTGAACATCTACTGTGCTAACCCTATCAGTACATAGTTAGTTGCCTTTCATACTGTAGACATCATAGGTCACTGAATTTGATGGGCTTGGAATTTGAGCTTTACCACTAGGATACTGCCATAATTAATAATAATAATACAAAAAAAAAAAAAAAAAAAAACTGGCACATTCTTTGAAACTAGTTCTGGTGATATTTTTTTTGGCAAGTGTATTGGGTAGGTTTTTTCTTTATGAAAACATGTGGAGTAAAAATCTTTGAGAATCTACAATACATAATGTGCACACAAGGTAGATAGAAGTACATTTAAAATACACACCTGTTTTAAGGCCTATCTTTATATACAGTACAGCTTAAACAGTGTAACAGCTGATAACATTGTCATCGTGATACTAAAAATACATGTCTGTGACAAGCATGACTTGTGGTGATGTCAGACCAGGAAGAGAGACACAATTCTGCGAGGTATGAAGCACTGCTGCGTGCGTTTATTGTAAATAAAAGCTTTGTACAAAACAGAAACAAAAACAAAACAGCAGGTTGGCCAAAATAAACAGACAGTATATTTAAACAAGTAGCGTGCTGGTTTATAGCAAGCACGAGTAGCAATTTTTTTCATCTATACTTTTTATAGATCTCTTTCTTATGTTCCTACTCTGAACAACCAACCCTAGTTAGCAAACGCTGTTGAATTTTTTATTGTGGTCAAGGGATTAATGGCCACCAATCACCTAGTTTATCCCAGATTTTCTCATCTGCACGGCCGACGCATTCTCACGAGATGTAGTCTGGCAGAAATGAAAAGCAAACATCGCCTCTGCCAAACTACATTAAATTATAACAATAGAACACACATAAAACATTTAAATAATAATACTACAACTCAAATACAAAATAAACAAAAGAAGCACAGGAGCAGTTGGTAAACATGTTGGTACCTAAAAAAAAAAACCCTGCATGAATTGCATATTTACTCGGGTATCTTGGCCAAACACTTAAATGCTACTTTACAATGGTTTTAATTCTTAAATGCTGCAATCATTTGCAACAGGTGTACCTCAAGGATCTGTCCTGGGACCCCTCCTCTTCTCACTCTAAACCTGCTCTCTAAGTACTCTCATCATCTCTTTTGGCTTCTCCTGCCACCTTTATACCGATGATGCTCAGATTTTCCTCTCCTTTTCCTGCTTTAACTAGTACATCTCCTCCTGCATCTCAGAATACCTATCAGCTGTCTGAACCTGGATGCATTCTCACCACCTCAAGCTCAACCTCTCTAAATCTGACCTCCTCTGTTTTCCTTCTGCTTCCACTCCCTCCTCTGACCTCTCTATATACGTAGTCATTGACTCTATTTCTCTCTCTCCAGCTCCACCTGCTAAAAACCTAGGTGTTATTCTTGACCACTCCCTCTCCGTCTTTCAACATATCTCTTTCCTGACACGTACTTGCCGCTTCTTTCTCAGCAGCATCTACTGAATCTGTCCTTTTCTCACTACTTATTCCACCCAACTCCTGGTCCAGACTCTTGTACTCTCCAGATTGGGCTACTGCAAATCTCTCCTTGCTGGTCTTCAGCTCATTCACAATTCTTCTGCTTATCTTGTATTTTCCCAACCTCACTACTCTTATCTTACCCCTCTGCTTCGCACCCTCCACTGGCTACCTATCTGTGCTTGCATTCAATTCAGGACCCTTGTTCTCGCCTAGCGCTCTCTTCACCAGACTGCCCCCTCCTACCTGCAATCCCTTGTGTCTCCCTACACCCTCTCTCGCCCTCTCCACTCCTCTACTGGCCAAATGGTCATGTATTCACTCCAATCTTGATCCTCTCCTGCCCACTCCTTCTCTTCCTTAGACCCTCTGTGGTGGAACCAGCTACCGGAGACCTTCAGGAATGCTCTGTCTCATTGCCTTCTGCCTCCCTCTCAAGACCCACCTGTTAAGACTTTAGACCTTTTTGATCTATCCCTCCTACTATGCACTGGACTTCTCTGACCTACTCACCACGTTACTGGATCATTAGCTAATGCACTATCCTTACACTATTGCACTAATATTAGGTCATTGTAGGCATAACTTGCTGCAATTATAGAGTGGAAGTGGTAGTTGTATTTGGACTATTTTAATTTGTAATCATAGAATACCTTATTTGAATTTAAATCACGTAGGACCCACCAGTGTTGAAACAATTAGACTGGACAAACCTACTAGTGAATATAAAGGAACGGTTTTATTAGAAATAAAACTAAATAAAGGAAAAATTAAAAGGTGCAACAACTAAACTAAAGTAATACAGAAACAGAATTTAAACAACACCCCACTCCAGATAGTTGATTAGCGATCCAACACAATCTATGGGAGATTCCCTTAAAGTTTACACCCACACTCCTGACAGTTACTTAAGACGAAGGTTAGTCTTAACAGGGATTTTATTAGTAACACAAATATTTACTTTCGTTAATATTTGATAACAAAGCACCATTAAATCAGTCTCTTATATATAGTTTTGGTTCAAAAGGCAATTCTCAGTCTTGTGTGATAAAGATGCTCTTTGTGTCCTGACAACCTATCGAGAATTATCTATTATCAAGACAGCTAAATTTGGATTCTAGCTTTATAAAACGCAGAATAATTGCCTTGTAAAACCCACATCGATTTGTATAAATCACATACAGCAAACAATTATTATTGTTTTCACCAACTCAAAGCATGAATTGAAAGCAATAATACTTTTCTTACATTATACCTAAAACAAAATGCAAATTTTACTTTAAGATTGTCTTATTCTCGAGCTCATAAGAGGATAAACACTACATACTGATACTTCACAGACTCCTTGCTGCCTCCTCCAGCTGATCTGTTTCTTCAACAAAACAGACACCCAAAGGTGCTCCTGTAGGCAAAGGAAAAATTCAGATTCCGGTTTCTGTTTTCCTCACGTTTCATCTCCACTTCAGGGTTCCAAAGAAATGTCTTTGCAAAGTATTTAGGTATTCCACTGAAACAGCAATTCCTCCACCAACTCTTCATAAGGTTATGTTGGGATATTCTGCTGCAAACTCCTGCACTGCTAGCTAATACAAGACTGAATATATTTCAATCTCTGTTGACTTCAAACATTCATCCAACTCTTTCTCCAGTGATCAATTGGGGCTAAGTTAGAGATTTGATTACAAACACTTTTAGGATTTTAGATGTCTTATGCAGCGGACTCCCACACCAAGGCAAACAATAGAGTAATTATTTGTATCAGATCTTCTGAAAAAGGTACCTCTGTTAAGCCAGTCTTTGAATGTCGCACTCATCCTTTTCTACTCCTCTCTTCGCCCTTGTTCCGAGATGGCCCATTGTTCTCAATTGATCCACTGTTTTGACCCTGTCGGCTGGATTTATAAGGTGAACTGTTTTCTCTCCGAGGTATCAAAACATTCAAAACTGTCTGATTTGTACCCTTTTCAAGAGACTGCCGGTGCCACAGGATTTATTCAGTGATGGTGAAGATAAACCACTTGTCTAGTATTTAGTTTAAGACTCTTTTTAAAAGCATTCTTTGTCATTGGGGGAGTTTGTGACAAGAAACCAAGCAGACACTGGCTTAGAACACCGCTCTGTATATTACAATTCTGTTAATTGTTTCTTTTTGACAACCTATATTCACTACATAGATATGCCTGCGTTGCTACTTTTTTCAAACCATCAACATAGTTTCCTGCTTCTTTGCAACATAAAACGATTTTAGTTTTGGAGATAGTTGCACAACATACACTTCAGAGCTGACTTCACTGAGAAGGTGGCATCCAGTGCGTACAGACCGGGATGTTGACAGTCTGTTTTGGGGGGGGGGGGGGGGGGGGGGGGGGGGGGGGGGGGGGGGGGGGGGATCCATGTGCCAGGTTCGTTATAGCAAGGCTGTACTGTAATATAAAGCATCTCAACTCTCTCCAAACAAAGAACATTGTATTCATTATATAGATTTACCTTACAAAACTGTGGCTGACAGAGAGGTAAATTGGTAGGTTAGGTTGAGCGGGACTAAAACAGTGCCAAGAAAGCCAGATCAAGAATCCAGCAGACGCTTACTCACCAGTCACAAACTCGCAGTGCAAGTTTGTGAATTTAACAGTACGGTTTTATTTGGAAACCCGGAATTATTGGTCACGAGTTTCTGGCAATTCCCAGGTAGCTTACAATTACATGTCCTGGCATTTCGATGATTGCTATGATACCGCATGCAGTATATTCACTATTGACCACTGAGACACCAGGAACCAACAAAGTGCAAGAAGCTTGATAACAAACTCTAAAACTCAAGCTGGGCAGCAAAATTACTATATGTGTTCTATACGCATTAAATTTAAATATCATACTTAAATATATATTACAAAAGGATAAATATGTGCTAGCATACATATTTATATATAAAAAAACAGATAAGTAATTTTAGATATATTTTTTTAATTCATTTACCTGCTTTGCTTGTTTATTTCAAAAATCATTTCTCACAAATTACACCATGGTTTATCTGATGAGATCAAAGTCGATAGGACCAGGAAAAGGTATATTTATTTGTAAAATTAAACTGTCTAGATCTGTCTGCAGATACAGTGTTTAAAAAAAATAATAAATACATTTCAATTCCATCTTTACTGATAAAGGGCTTACAAAAATCCCAGGGATCAAGACTCAGGGGATTGAGAAACCAGTGGGGAAAAAAGAAAAAGAAAATCAAGTGTTCTAGTTTACTATACAGCACCAATACAAAGTCAAATGAACTAATTGTGCTAATAATGTCTTATTAGCACAAGGTATGAAGTAACAGAAATTATACTATGGCCTACCAAAAATTGAAAACACATTTCTGGTTTGTGACACTGCTCTGTGGTAGATTTGTAAATACATTATGTGCTGTAGTACCACAAAATGTATCCATTTTCTAAGAATTACAAAAACCACTTAGGGTAGGGTATTTTTTCCCATTTAACCCCAATCAACCCACTGTTTCGCTGAATATTTTAGTATCCATGATAGAAAATTATCTCTTAAAGGAGGCAAAAGATTTCTAATAAGCAAGATGCTCCACAGGGTGGTACCTCAAATTACCTCCCAAAGCAAGGTGTCTGGGTGGGATATTTGCATTTTTTTTTCCTTCAATAATGTAGTAGCTCTTAGCAGTGGGTTTGGGGTAATATTACAATTCTCAAGAACAATATTCATATTATAATATAATTCCATAATTGTGATTTTTGCTAGTATATGATAGTTATTCCTTTCTGTATGCTAAACATGCTTGGTAATAAGTATTTAGAAAAAAAAGTTGTTTCAAATTGACACAAAACACATTTTTTCACATAATTTGTGCAAATGTTGTTGATTATTTACTTTAGATCATGGTTTTAAAAACAAGAAAAGTCCAGTCTCAAAAACTGGTTTGAACGACCCGTGCTATCATAAACAGTTAATACAATTAACAATGTTCTTTAACTGGCAGTAAGATCATACCGTTTACACCTTTTCAACAACCTTTTTTCTTTTTTTTTACTAAAGGGGAATGGCTATATTTTTTCTCTCTTACACACTTATGAAAATGTGCACAGTTATCAAACCTTTGGTATAAAGCTAACGTACAACATCCAAACTAGTAGAGAGTGATGTGAAATGTATGTTTTTGCATGCAAGCAGGTTTGCTTCAAAACACACCATGGGAAGCGCGGCCTACCTCAAGTCTGGTACTTCCACTGCATTTACCATGAAGACTTTGAGTCATATTTTTTAACCAGCATGTTTAACTGTGTGAAAATGATTTAGGGTTGTTACAAACATGGCAGTCACACCCATTTTTCACATTTCTCAATGTCTGCATCTTTCACATGATCAAGTGCTTCACAATCACAGAGCAACTACTGACAGGTATCCAAGCATGGCTTGGAAAGTTGGCAGCACATTTCACATCTGAACGCATAATTATTCCCTTTATTATCCCGGATATTAGTGCAGACCAGGGTTATCACTCTTGCTGTTCTTCAAAAGTGCCACAAGATTTTTACTGCCCACAAGTAGAACAGATAGGACCATGGTTTTACCATTTTGTCTGATAGACAGATTATTGTACAATTATAATAGTTGATAATGAATAATGATAAAGGGGGGCATCCAGGATGAATCCCAAGTACTTATTTTTTTAGAAAGGACAACACAGCATTACAATTTAGTTCCCTTATTTTTTTTATCTTTTTATTTTATTTTAGTTTGTATACAAAATAGGGTTCATGTATGCAAAGATAAACCTGAAAGTGACACAAAAAAAAGAAAAAATATATACTTTAATTTAGCCTTGCCATAATAAAATGAAGAGGGTGTTTTAATTATTGGGACACACAGTGATTTATTGCTTTAATTATGTCACTGTGCATAGGCAAATGATATTACTTTGAAAATGAACTTAAAAAATAACTGAACATGTGTCAAACAATTAGAGAAGAAAAAGTAGTTGATAATGTGGACATCTTTCTTATTCCAGTGTGGATTTTACTCTATTTAGCTGTTTAAAGTAAATATTGATAGGTATGAAAGTACACTTTTGCTGTGCTTGTCTTTGTTTGTGTGTGTGAGCAGGATGGCTTTGCAGGGGTGACATCAGACCAGAAACACACTCCACAACAAGGACTGGCAGATGAAAACTGAGATGCTATGGCGGTCAGTATTATTTATTAAATAATAATACAAACAACAAGAGTTAAACAAAACACACAACACTTGAAAATAAAGGGCGTGTTGGCCAAACAAACAGAGAGACAAAACAGGCGTGGACAAACAGAAAACAAGTACCGTGCTGGAGCTTCTAGCACAAAATAACAATCGCACAAAAAATTATATATATATATATATATATATATATATATATATATATATATATATATATATATATAGTTATTTAAACTTGTAACATGACGTCCTTGAAGAGCACACGGAATTAGCCCGCTGCACTAATGCGCTACTGTGCTCTTGTTGAAATGCATTCATTTTTTAAGCTTACATCCATGCCTGAACAGCTTTCTCCGAAAACCTGAAGGTTCTGCTCGATTCTAGGTATGCTTTATTTCCTGTTTGGTAGATAGCATAGAATGGAATTGTACACAGGAGTGGCATGTAGCTTGTATTGCCGATTGCAGATGAAAATGTACATTCAGAAAGGAATAACGTCTAACCGCGTTGCATCTTTAAAAGAAACTATAAAGTAATTTTACAAAAATGTGGAGATTTATACTTGGTTACGACCCTGACTAAAGATGTCATTAGCAAAGAGGGCCAGTTGTACTAACGAGGTGAAACAATAGGTCATGTTTTACTAAACATTTTAAAACTAATAAACAAACAATTACCATAATGAACACCATCATAGTATGTTGCTTAAAACATAGTAACAAAATATTCATGATAAAGTTGGGTTCTTATTTATAAACAGTAACATGTTTAAAGCTTGGGACTTGCTGTCTGTGACTTGGTGTTGTTTACATTAACATCAGCATATTATAAGTGATTGAAAGCCGAAATTACTTTTTTAAAAACACACTTTTCTTTATACCAATACAGTATTGGTGAGCGATAATCAGTTTGTTTGAAAACCAGCCTTTAATCACTGATAATAGGTGCACAGGCGGTGATTCCATGAGTGCTGCGGGGCTCAAGCACCAAATGGGGGAAAATAAGGTCCTGCACAGTGCGAATAAGTCACCTGTTCTGTCAAATTATAGTGTGGATGATTGGGACACACAGTTATACAGTGTCTCCCAGCTTTCTTGAAAATATCTGCGTTTCCCTTGTTTATCTTTTGTATTTGTTTTGCTCTCATTAGTATCTGTAGTAGATACAGCATTTGTTCACAACTATGATCACTTGGCACCCACTGTATCTCTAACTACTGTCACTTCTTAGGAGAACCCTTCAATAGAGGTGAGCAGCAAGATGTTGCAGAGTTTCTCACCAAATTGTCTGAAATTTGTCCTGAAGTATCTTGCATGGTTTCAGTCACAATAAGTCATGACATTCTATCTGGTAGATGTAACTACTGCCCATCAAACCGACAGGTGTTGCTTGTTTACCCTCTACATGTACCTGCTGGTATAGATTCCATGTGTTTGGAAGAACTCATTTATAGAAATGACAAATGGGGAACGATGTTTGGTAGCAATGTGGGCAATGGAAATCTTCTCCAATCATGAAAGGTGAACTTATTCAGTCAGCAGGAAGAATGATTGCAGTCCAAACCTGACAGGACCATTACAAAACGACACAATGCCAAGTTTCCTGCAGTGCAGAAGAGCAAAATTACTGTGGAGAACAGGAATGAACAATTAGCTTCCATTATCATACACCATGGACAGGTTGTTACTTCAGGACACTATGTGTCTCTTCTTGCTGTGGGTGCTACTGGAAAATGGGTGCATGCAAACAATGCACTCATTGAAGTCAGGTCATGGCCAAGAAATGCAAAGGACATGGATATGACCTTTTATGAAGAGATCAAATGCTTTACAAATGCTTTACATTGGCCTAAGTTCATAACACCTCTATAACAAGGAGAATAGTGTTTTTTTCAGCATTAAAATGTGTCAGTATTCATAACCATTCATAACATTGTAGTTTTGTACCTACGTAAATATCAATATATCAAGATCTACCAAAATAGACATATTGTTTTCACCACTCATGGATGTACATTTGCTTCTAAAAGAATACAATGTTTACACTTCCAATACTGTCCAAAAGCCCCTTCTTATGCTGGGACTTTTGGACAGTATTAAAAGTGAAAACATTATGCTGCAATAAACGTTCAAGATATGTAAATGTTTATCTTGGATTCATAACAGACATAGTGGCAAAATGGCCAAGGGGGATCCACAATGCTTTTATGTGGACAAACTCCTCATTATGCCAAACCAGAAAATGGGAGAGGTACAAACTCATATCAATGAAGTAGAAGTTAAATTGATTGTACCATCGGTGTATGGAAAATGTGGTTTTATTACATACACAAATCTAGTTGAGAACGACACTTTACACAACAAAGTGCTGTGCTGTGCTGTGATTGTTGCAATGGCGATACATCACAATATTGCAATGAATGCCAAAGCAGCTTTGTCTGAACAGGATGTAACAGAGGAGCCTGAAGAACATATAGCAGATTTTGATGTTGATAACAGAAGAGATTTCAGTGTGTGGAGAGCTGTGTTCTAGATTATTCACAATCTGTTTGATAGTTAATGTAATGGTGAACATTGAAGATAACAGTAAAAGCTGGGTAAAGTAAATGAAAAAAAGAAATGTAAAGAGTACATTTAAATGTATAGCATAGTGCTTCATTCATTGTAGGTCAAACTGTGCAATCAACGTGCATTTAAATAGAATAAATGAAAATGTATTGATTCTATTATATATTATTGATTATAACAAAATACAGTAGCCCCCTGCTACACCTCAGAAAGCAAGCAATGTGTTCTTATAGCCAAAGTGTTCTCTAAGACGGAGTTAAGCACCAGACACAATATGAATCAATAAATAAATAAGTAAATGCATACATATACTTGTCATGACGCACATTCATCAACATATGAAATGAACTGAATAAGTATGAGAAAGGCAATAGGCAAGTGTATGTTAAGAAACTATAATAATTACTAATAAGTACTTAAGATTTAGTTAAAGTGATATTATTTTTTTAAACTATAAACTAGCAGTTGCAAGAAACAAAGATCTTACTGTTAAACAAGTCCTGAAGCTACAGAAATGTAAAGTTTGCATTTAAAGTCTTTCACTTAATATAAAACTTTAAATTTGACTGGTCTCCTATTAGGCATGGTTTGCCAAGAAGAAATATACTCCACAAGCGAGTGAGACTAAAACACTACAGTATATGAAGAGTTGTTTTTCCCCTCTAAATTTAGCTTTAGGATGATAAAATCATAATATTTTGCAGTTGTTGAAGGAATCCACTAGTAAAATCATACAAATATTGCTTCAATTATGAACATATGTTTTAAATAATTATCCTATCTGTATCTGTCATACGATGCTACAAACACTGTGCAGCTGGCGTTCTGATTGAAATGAATTGTTTGTGGTAACAGATGTGGAACATTGCTGCAGAAGGGAGACTGATCTGGATACACTATGATGCTCATAAGAGAAATTCCTTCGTCCTGTGAAACACTTCCACTTCAATGTATTTCCTGTTGAAATGTATTTCCTGTTGATTTATAACCCAAGATGTGTTCATAAATATATCAAAAGAATTGGGATTATGTTGAAAAAGATATTGCTGTGGAACAGACAACATGGGATACAGCAATGGTAAAACAACGTGCTTCTTGTAAACACTGCAGTGTTAAATGTTTAGAAAAACACATGCAAAGAATTTCATTCCCACCATGCTGTTTACTTTTTTCTGCGAGGATGTAACTTACTGGGATACTTGACATGAAAGGCGTTGTATACTGTATCATCCTTAAGTATTCAACACTCAATAGTGGTGCATTTTGAAGACATTGAAAAAGGTTTCCAGTCGAAACATTTGTCATTGAATTTACTATAATCTAGATGTTTCCTATATTGTATTGCATGCCCACTTTTAATGATTTAGCAAACCAATCAGAATGAAAGAACCCTTTCTAAAGGCTCATTGTTCGGACTCAACCCTTTTCGGTTTTGGGTGCTTCTAAAATGCAGAGAATAATTCGAGTAATCCTCTCAGCATGATACCTATTCTGTATCAAAAAATTAGGATTTCCACAATGTTTTGAAGTAGCTACTTTATTCTTTAAGTGTTTTTGTACAGCAAGACCTTCGGTAAGTTTTCAGTTTTTTTTAGACTGCTTTTCATCCTTCACTTGTTCTCACCATACATTCTGAATAAATGCACTGTAAATATTGCTTTGTACATTAATCTGGGAAAGAGCTTGAATGCATCACTTTGCTAAAATGGAGCTTTGCTGTGAGTATATTGATTTAGGCTGCTACTCACTAAGCCCTAGGGAAACAGGATCAATGTGGATTTCATGTCAGCAGCACAAAATCAATTGGATCATCATACGTAATTCAAATATTTTTTTGAATGTACAGTAAGAGGACAATGCTGTGTAAGATGGATAAAACTAAAAGAGAAGTCACAGGGCCCAATTTTGAGGAAACATGGTACAACACAAACTTAAGGGCAGAGGGCTTTACATTTGCGTTGGATTGCACTGCCCCCTTCATATGTTGTGAATTTGAAAGGAGTTTGCGCTGGTCGCTGGCGTAATTCTGTTAGCGCTGACCAGTGAAGAAAGTGGGAATCAGAAGCTGCTAGGAAATCAGGAGCAACTGACACCGAATTTTAAGAAAACGATAGCTGTGCGCTTGCCCTTGCTCTTACTGCCATAGCACCATTTGTTAATGCAGTATTTAGAAATATTTACATTCATTGAAAATGTTTGGCATATGTGACTGCAGTGTTTCATTATTTTTGTAAACATAAATAATTGTTAATACTTTCAGCCTATTGCAATATGCTTATTTAAGATGTATATGGAAACTGTGATTTGAATCATGGTTTAATAAACTCCAGTGATGCTGTGAAAAATAAAAATACACATGCTGTGTATGAAACAAAAAAAAAACCCAATAAAAACCATAAAACCTACTCAGTGCTCCAGATAAGCTGCATATTGCGTGTTTTACGCATTGAAAAAAATGTGACTTATGCATGATATTTAAATGTAATACTTAAAGAATACGCATAGCAATATTGCTGCATGGTATCAGGCTGCTTGTACTTCATTGGATCCCGGCATCTGCTTGGTCAACTGTGAATGTACTGCTTGCGGTAGCATGCAACGCGTGTTTGTGACTGTTGAATAAGTGATTGTATTCTTTATTGGCTCTGTCTTAGTCCCCCTCAACCTAACCTACCAATTTACCTGTCTGTCTTTTTTGGAAGGTAAATCTGTAAAATAAATACAATATTCCTGTTTGGAGAGTCAAAGTTCTTTATATTGATATAGCAAGGCAATCAATCAGGAATAAAATATTATATTTTCTTTATTTGCATTCGACTTAGAAAGAAGGAGCATAAGATTTACAGAAAACAATCATACAAACTGTAACAGCCTGGTAGTTAAATGCAAATAATTGTTACGTAAATGCTGTATGTACATTGCAGATAATTTGCCATATTTGTTCTCCAAACTGTATTCACTCATTGCCTCAGTTTTTCAGTTTCCGTTTTTGAAACAATTTTTGTGCAGGAATGTACTGAAAGCGCTTACGTTCCTGACACCAAGCCTGAGCTCGTTTTCGTCAGTTCAGAATGCACATGCGCAGTTAACTGTATATCACCGTGTGACAGGATGGCTGAGTAGTGACATACCCAGACCAGGAAGCTGACAGAGACACAGATAGGCAGGTACTTGTGGTAGAGTCCTACGTGGGTCCTATCTTTACGACCCTCTTCTGACCCGAACCCCCTACTACAGGACCCGACCCGAATCCGCAACCCCCTGCAACACCGCCTTCCTACCCACAACCAGACCCACCTTGCTTTAATAAGATCTGCAACCTGCCCCGAACCTGCAAGTGTTTGTCTTTTACCTACTGCCTATGTAAACTGACTCTCACGCGCTCACATTCACACATAGGTCTCTACCAGTAGTCTGGATATATTTTAACATTATAACTAACTAGCTCTATTTACTTTACCATAAAATACCTATTCCTTTCATGCCACCAGCTGAAAGGGAGTTACACCTGTGCTTTCGCAGAGATGTACCAGTTTTGTGGCTGTCGTTCATAAAAAAACATGACATCGCCTCTTGCTTTAGTGCAGGAAATACCAGTACATTTACCTTCTAATATGTTATAAAAATCAAATAATTAAACAAAAACAATGCTCACTAAGTAAAAATAAAAAGGTTTAGCAAAACAATTACTAACACAAACACCAAACAAATACCGTGCAGGTCTGCAATTGCTTTCTTTCTGTTTTGCTTTTACGTTCTCTCCAACAGCCACTCTCATTCCTCCTTTCATCCTGAACACAGAAAAACACCAGATTAAATACATGTGCACCAAACAATAATTACAACACTCACAATAACTCAATAAAAGGCTCCAGCCACATTATCAAATGCTTTTGGCAGGGATAGGAATTAACTCCATCCCTACCAACTGCCACCAACACTCAAACCAACCAAACAATATGTTTCTTCTTCTTTTTTTAATCATAATAATACATTGTAACAGCACAAAATACATTTAAATCAACAAATCATACTAACCACGCCGCACAATACATTTTTCACAAGCAGGGCTTTCTACCCTGCCACACAGCACTGTGCAGTAAACCGGGAAAATGCACTCCCAATATAACACTTAAATGGGGGAAATTTAATGATGCAGCATTGTTAAAGGTTTTTAATTTTGGAATTAGAACATAAGAACATAAGAACATTAGACAGTTTACAAACGAGAGGAGGCCATTTGGCCCATCTTGCTCGTTTGGCTGTTAGTAGCTTATTGATCCCAGAATCTCATCAAGCAGCTTCTTGAAGGATCCCAGCGTGTCAGCTTCAACAACATTACTGGGGAGTTGATTCCAGACCCTCACAATTCTCTGTGTAAAAAAGTGCCTCCTATTTTCTGTTCTGAATGCCCCTTTGTCTAATCTCCATTTGTGACCCCTGGTCCTTGTTTCTTTTTTCAGGTCAAAAAAGTCCCTTGGGTCGACATTGTCAATACCTTTTAGAATTTTGAATGCTTGAATCATACTGCCGTGTAGTCTTCTTTGTTCAAGACTGAACAGATTCAATTCTTTTGGCCTGTCTGCATATGACATGCCTTTTAAGCCCGGAATAATCCTGGTCGCTCTTCTTTGCACTCTTTCTAGAGCAGCAATATCTTTTTTATAGCGAGGTGACCAGAACTGCACACAATATTCAAGATGAGGTCTTACTAGTGCATTGTACAGTTTTAACATTACTTCCCTTGATTTAAATTCAACACTTTTTACAATGTATCCGAGCATCTTGTTAGCCTTTTTTATAGCTTCCCCACATTGTCTAGATGAAGACATTTCTGAGTCAACAAAAACTCCTAGGTATTTTTCATAGATTCCTTCTCCAATTTCAGTATCTCCCATATGATATTTATAATGTACATTTTTATTTCCTGCATGCAGTACCTTACACTTTTCTCTATTAAATGTCATTTGCTATGTGTCTGCCCAGTTCTGAATCTTGTCTAGATCATTTTGAATGACCTTTGCTGCTGCAACAGTGTTTGCCACTCCTCCTACTTTTGTGTCGTCTGCAAATTTAACAAGTTTGCTTACTATACCAGAATCTAAATCATTAATGTAGATTAGGAATAGCAGAGGATCTAATACTGATCCCTGTGGTACACCAATGGTTACCACACTCCATTCTGAGGTTTTTCCTCTAATCAGTACTTTCTGTTTTCTACATGTTAACCACTCCCTAATCCATGTACATGTGTTTCCTTTAATCCCAACTGTGTTCAGTTTGAGAATTAATCTCTTGTGCGGGACTTTGTCAAAAGCTTTCTGGAAATCTAAATAAACCATGTCATATGCTTTGCAATTATCCATTATCGATGTTGCATCCTCAAAAAAATCAAGCAAGTTAGTTAGACACGATCTCCCTTTCCTAAAATCATGTTAACCCTGTTACCATATAGGTAATTTTCCATGTTGGATCTTATTATAGTTTCCATAAATTTGCATATAATAGAAGTCAGGCTTACTGGTCTGTAGTTACCTGGTTCAGTTTTGTTTCCCTTTTTGTGGATCGGTATTACGTTTGCAATTTTCCAGTCTGTCGGTACCACCCCTGTGTCAAGAGACTGCTGCATGATCTTGGTTAGCATTTTGTAAATTACTTCTTTCATTTCTTTGAGTACTACTGGGAGGATCTCATCCGGCCGAGGGGGTTTGTTTATTTTAAGATCTCCTAGTCCCTTTAACACTTCTGCCTCAGTTATGCTAAAGTTGAATATTGAATACACTTAAGCGGGATATACACTTAAACGATACAGACTTAAGTGGGGTAGACTGTAGTAGTATATTACCATGATGACTATGAAAAGTAATGGTTCATTACTTAGTAATGTGTTCTACTCTTTATAGTATTAATAAGAATTTCTTGCATATATACATTTTTTTGGGTAAATGTATCTTTATATCTAGAAAGTAATGTCACAATATCTCAAGTTGTATCATTAGTCAAATTACTGATGTAACAGTCAACATTTTTATAGTTGGGCAATAAAACAGCATAAGAGGCACAAGGTTAGGGTTACGTTTAGGGTTAGGGTTAAGTATGGACTGGTTTGACAGTAAAGAATAATGTGTGAGAGAGAGAGAGAGAGAAAGAGAGAGAGAGAGAGAATCCACTGAATAGCTTTAGTTTGGGTGTTGTTTTGTAGTGTTTGAAGTGTTTTGTTTAAAATCTTTTGTTTATTCCTCTTTGTTTTGGAAAACTACAAGTGCGCAAGAAGCGCTTAAACAGCGGTTCTGAGTCTGGGTACTAATTCATGGGCATACGCAGACCAACCTTGACCTGTGGGACGCTACACCACAAGTAATTGCAACACAAGAAACCTTGAAATAACAATAATGAATGAAGTCCAAGTTTCTTTATTTGCTACATTTGTATAAACAATTTTAGATGCAGACATTATGTTTTTAGTGTTTTTCTTTGTCAATTTCTTGGGGAAAATCTAATGATGCCATTCACTTTGATTTGTGACCTGACTACCATATTAGAGTTAATGCATTTTTGGTAATTTACAAGTTGGTTTTATATGCGATACACAACTGTATTTGGTGATAGTTTTGAAATTTAAATTTGATGGTGGGTCAAATCCCAAATCACCTCTGCTGTGACACTAATATTCCGAACATAGTTGTTTATAAAAGGCCCTCCTAGATTCTGGCGTAACAAACCCAGGGCTTTAACACTAGACTGGACACATTTATAGGCATACCTAGAACAACCATGACTGGTTAATTTCACCGGTGTATTAAAAACAACATATATATTATAATGAAAGGACCAACAATTTAATATAAGTCATAGTTTTATTCAGGATCGTCATATAAAGCATTTACACAACCAAAACATTGTAAATAAACAGACATTGTAACAGAAATATGTTTATACAGACATATTACATAACGCGCATCCTCAAAAAAAATGTAAAAAATTAAATAAACACATATTTGAAAATGCATTTGTTGTACTGTACATACTGGGTTTATGTTGCCTACATAACAAAGTGCATATACGCAACCAAAGCTATGCATTTATATATCGAATTTAGATGAATAAATAAACATTTGAACAATCGTTTACAAAGTCTAAGTGCTGGCACAAGTCACACAGCTATCAACAGTAACCCAGGCTTCTGGCACCAAATACTCCAGGGGAATATACAAGTACAATGACAGCTTCTAATTCCTCCAAAAGCATTGACCAAGGATCATCTTGGTGATACTTCTGCAAACCCAGTCTGCTTCAGAGCAGATTAGTCATTGTCTGTCTCTGTTGCATCACAGTTCTGGTTTGGTTATATTTGCAGTAATTCCAAACACTGCTTTGCTGTCCAGCTGGAGCAGCACAATAGATCACAGCTTATAGTGTACTGAATGGGTCATTTCAGTTGCCGGAGAGGAACCTTTTTAACCAATTTATCTGTTGTGGAACCCTTGTAGTAGCGCCTAATGGAAAAAATATCACATTTACACAGGGAGAATAAATTACTTTAATTTGTTTGTGTTTTCTCCGAATGCAAAAGATTGAGTTGTTGAGAGAAAAAAAATGCACTTAAATATTTCACTTGAAATTGTATGTATGTAAATTGTAGAAAGTCACTCATAAATGATAAGATGTTGAGTTCTTAATTAGATTTTAGGGAGCAAAAAAACAAAAATTGAATGTAAAAAAATATATATTGAAATAGCTTGTGGATGGTTTAAATTGTATTGGAAGAACATCTTAAAGATTAACCAATGTTTTGCTTACAGCTCCACATTGTAAGAGTAAATTGTTTTCCACTGTAAATGCTAGGCATAGGAACATTAGTTCTCCCACATGTCCCTGTTCTATAACTCCGAAATGTCATAGTGATGCAGTAGCTTCACCACAAGTGGTGTTAAATCTGTTTTTTCTTGTTTGCCCGTTGAAGCGTGTTGTGTTCAGCAGTCCCTGACAAGCTGGCTTGTTTTAAGAGCTTAATTCACTTTTTGTCAGATTAACAACCTTTCTTTCTTCCACTTCCATTATTTCTTAGAGTTTCACAGATTGCAGTATATGTGGTCTGTCTTGTGAATACAGTATGTCTTATTTCAACTCTGTAATTATTTTACAGTAGTAACCAGGCAAATTGCCAATAGGATACATTTCATGTTAATATGGTGAATATTGTGTGGTTCTATTATTCATCCACTATTTACATTGGTATGTTTAGTAGTAGCACATATATTGCAGTAATGCAGGACTTTTTAGTTTTTTCGCAGCATCTTACATATAAAGAAGATGCAATACTGAAAACAGTGAATTAGTGAAGGACTGATACAGTATAGCACATGTACAATCTACTGTCAAAATGGCCTTACCATGTTTATATTGTATGTATGTGACAGAGACATGATTCTTGGTGATACATCTCCCTCCTGACCTGTGAGGGTGTATATAAATGGAACAATACCCTGGATTGGATGTCCAGACAATTAATTTCCAGGGTTAGGTGGAAGTCGGCCATCTAGAAAGGGAGCTATGGTACAACAAGTCATCGACCCGGAAGGGAAGTGCTGTGGCAGCCACGGATTGGAGGAGCGGTTGCAATCGTAGTGAGGTGATCTGTTCCTTTGTATGGTTAACACTGAACCAGAAGGAGAATGTAACTGTTATCGTGAGAGTAGAGATGGAGAGAGGAAAGGTACACCCTGCTGATCGAGAGAGTCAGTCTTACATTACCATCCAGTGTACCAGCAGGATCCGTGGTGATGGCCCCAAAGGCAAGGGCACAAAAGATGATGGCGGATGATGACCGGGAAGCTTACCTGGTCGCCTTTGAGCAACTGGCTAACACCGCATTATGGCCAAAGGAGTTCTGGGCGAGACAGCTGGGACTCTGACTGATCAGGGAGGCTCAGGCAGCCTACCAGGCAGTGATGGATGTCGAAGCCGCCCAGTACGACCTGGTAAACAAGACATTCTGCGCTTTCTCAACATCATCAGGAAACACACCAGGTATGGTTTAAGAAGTACCAGAGTTCCCCGGATACACATCCCAGGGTTGTCGCACAGAAATTGTGTGACCACATTGTACACTGGCTAGACCCCATCCAGAAGACAAGCTTACAGATGGATGAGGCTATAGTAGTGGAGCAGTTTTGCTATGTGGGAGAGAAGGGGAGGGAAGAATAATAAACACAAATTAATACAGGGGACAAAATAATGAAATCCTTGTATTTATTTTTTAGTTTAGCTCTCATTTTTGATTTTGTTTATTATTCTTCAGTTCATTTGAGCCTCAAAGAATGCATCATCCAGCTTTTCACTGGAAGCCTCACTTGAACTGGCTGTGAGCCGCAAGTGGCTCGGCCACCTCTGTATAGTAGATACACAATTGTATTCTATGATTCTCTCGATAAAGTTCCAGTGTGTTATATCCGAACTGCATATATTCAATAACAAAATAATATATACTCACAAATGTAGTTGGTTCATTTTGCAGTACTGTATTCTTCCTTTTCAGTCCTGAAGAGGTGATCTATCAGGAGCAGTCTCCATCTGTCTGCTGTATCCTGATCCTGAGGTCGGGAGTCATGTTCGGTGGTCAGGTGTTTCACTGCAGTCTGGTCTTTTAGAAGAAAAAGTCAACAAACGATCTCCTGACTGGCTCGCCAATGATGTATTTTTTTTAAAAGTAGTGAATCGTTGTTTCTTGATGAAATAAATGCACAGTCCTTTTCTTCAGATATGTTACTTTAAGCAAAATGGTACAGATAACACTTTCATTTGCAAACTGCACAG
This sequence comes from Polyodon spathula, assembly GCF_017654505.1. Classification (NCBI taxonomy): domain Eukaryota; kingdom Metazoa; phylum Chordata; class Actinopteri; order Acipenseriformes; family Polyodontidae; genus Polyodon; species Polyodon spathula. The sequence continues at coordinate 66,220,131 of NC_054537.1, forward strand.
TGCAAATCTTAAGTTCAAAACATAACATAACAAAATAATATAATGCAGTACTGTAGGTTTGATCCTCTAGGACTTTCTCGATCAACATGTCTCCAATACTAGTCTTAATGAATGAGAGAAGTGAGCTGAGCTGAGTGCACCTTGATTAAGTAGTCACTGACCTCAGCCCCCCTCCTTTCTTCTCTTTGTGGGTTCAATCATCCCAGGCAACCCCCTGTGGAGAGTCTTATGCACGCGTTGTAAAGAAATACTGGTTCTGGCTCACACTGCCTAAGGTGGTGTTATCTTTGTGGGCCTTTGTTCCCTTATTCTGTCTAGGATGGTGTTATCTTGGTGTGGCCCTTTGTTCCTTTATCCTTAACCTATGTTATCTCTTGAGCACATGGGTTCCTCCAACAATTGTGATGGTGTTTATTCCAACAATCAGATGGTCATCATCAGTACAATGAAATGCAATCTTGCAATCTTGCATTTACCAGTTACTGTACCTCCTCTGATAATCTCCTTTTAAAAGTAACAGTGTACAAACCTGCAAACACGTGTATCTTATATTGCATTTAAACTTCTTTCCATGTTATCGAACACAGCGATACAATCTTTTTTGGCATTTACATTTCACAGTACTTCATGTTTACAAATCTCATATGACATAGCCCTTGATTATGCTGCCCAAGAAGGATGCTCAAATTTCTAGTTGTTGTTGTTGTTGAATATGGTGAAATACAGGTTTAAGCTGCAGCAGGAGTTTCATACTTTTGATTGTCACGTTCCCCCTTCCAGACCTATTGACTGACTGTGTACACCTAGCATATGGGTTTATATTTTAATGTTATTTTAATAAATGCTGTCATACTACACATACACAATAATACATACACTATAAATGTCTGTAATAATTTAATTAGCATTTCTGATTTTCAGTTTTAACCAGTAAAATTCAATAAAACACCACTGATACAAAAATAAATAAATAGGTGTATAATGAACACGGGAAAAACAACGGAAATGGTTACTCAATTCATGTTGACTTCATCATCACTTTCCCACTTAAAAAACAAAAACAAACTACCTTTCCCGGTGCAGCTGTGCAATATCCCTCGATCCTTCCTGACTTGTATATCTGTCATTGTTTTGTTCTGAATACCTTAAACCCAATTAGAGGCTTGTTCACTGAATTTTTTGTATTACAGTAAAGATACGGAGAATTTCAAACAGAATTGCAAATTGTGGTGAAACGTAAAAATGCCTACACACAAAAACCACAGGAGAATGTGCCCGTGACTTTGGATTTTGTTGTGGAAGACAGCAAAGGAAAGAAGGTACAACTTAAGTGTACTGTCGAGTTACTACTATTGTGACAGAAAAACAAAATGGCCAAGCATTTTGGAAAGTAACCGAAAACAATAAATTCATACAGTATATAAAAAAAGAAAGCCCAGAAAAAAAAAAAGATTTATATAAAACTTGAAAATAGCTAAAAATAAGCACCAAAATATGTAACTAATTCTGGCAATTTGGCCGGTGATTGTGAACAGGTGTAGAGGTGAAGCAGTGCAGAAGAAATCACAAACAGCTGTAGTCCAGTAGGAAACGTGGGTTTTAATTATAATCCGGGTCTGGTGACCAACAAAAGAAAAACGCTCCGGCAATACACAACAATGTGTAATGCGCGGAGCCAAACAAATGGGTTTACAGTCCCAAACAATAAACGTTATCTGCCCTACAATATTAAAACACGGTTACCAGTCCCGGGTGTGTGTAGTAGTGCTCGTGGTGGGTGATAACAGGGTATTTGGTGACAGTTCGTGCAGTGCAGTTCTGGCTTGTGCTGGCCCAAAGAGTGACTTAGCTCTGGAATGTGTTTAGCCGTCTAGTGATACAATAACCAAGACAATTATTAACACTCAAAACAAATAAACACTCACGAATATCGACAGTTTCTACTGCAGCTCTCAGTCCTTCCAGGTTTACATATACCCAAGCAAAGGAAAAGATTAGCGTTTCTCTGGCCCCTTTAATGTTACCCTACGTGATCCCTTGGTAAATGATTCCAGCTGTGTCTATAGCTTGCAGCTGCTACCTCGTTTACCTTCCGGGTCAATACGTTTCTGCAACAGGGTCTCGCTTCCATCCAGGCTGACCGACTTCCCGACCTTGGAAACTAACTGTCAGGACAGCCCGTCCAGATCAAGAGGGAGATTTACAACCAGAACTCATTGTATTTCTGTCATACTAATAAAAAACAAAAAATGGAAGTCCTAAATATAATATATAATTCACATTGTACGGTGATTGGTGATAAGGGCTCTGTACGTCATTGCCTCTGTTTATCTTTGTTCTCATTGGTACCTCTCACAGTTTTGCTTTAAACTTGTGTGCAGTGAAACCAAGTGTCCAGTAGCTGCCTAATTGTCTTCCATGGCAAAGCCTCTCTTTTTTTTCTGAAACTAAATAGCGTCACACGCCATTTCATGCCAGAAATTAAAATTAATTCTCAATGAAGTTTAAAGCTTTGAGTCGACAAGTCTTATGAGAATGCAACCCCCCCCCCCCCCCCCCCAAAAAAAAAAAACCCAAAACCTCTGTGCTAAACCAGATCCTAAATAATGTGACCTTGCTATTTTTGTCTGACCTGGCTATAAATCATGACTTACAATGTGACTCTCAAACAAGTCAATCCACATCATTGTACCTTTACTGCTTTCGATGGTAAATCTGTCTGCAGTCCCCACGGTAAATAGATTGCAGCATCTCATTGTGCTAATCAAGCATGTAAAATATAGCAAAAGTATCTCTGGATGTCGCAAAGCATATCACTGTGAAATAATAATTTCATATCTCTGTAGACATGTTTCTTTTTTTTTAATCAAATGTCAGGGTGTGTGTCAAGGGTGTAAATGGAAATTTATTTTCAGGGCATTGTAATGCAGTTAAGAGTGAAATGCAGTGATGACAAACCATATAGATATGTCCAGGAACTCTTTAAAAGTGCTGAGTTAATGTTCTATTGAGCAATATGATTTAAAAAGGGATATAACTAAAATAACTATTGGTACAGTGTATCAGTAGTATGTGATATTACCAATACACTGCATCAATGAACACACACTATAGGCATAGTTCCCAATGCCAATCAAATGCTTTGGGTAGTAACCCTCAAGTGATCTGTCCAGAGTCCTGAAAAGGATGACATGCTCAAAACTGCTGAATTCAATTATAGTTATAACAAGTTAATGAGAAAACTAGATATGTTAAAATTGTTAATTTAGCAAAAAGCTAAATAAATAAACTATGTATGCATAAATAAATGCGTGTGTATTTAAACAAGTAAAAAGTGTCAATTGTAAAGTGGGCACCTCTCAAATGTTAAATCTATCAAATCTATTGGCGTGCTGAAAAGAGGCTCGAGGAGCATAATAATTAGGTAACATGTGAATAGCAGAATTAATTTATATTGATAATATTGTATTTATTTTTTTGTGATGATTATGTATTACTATGTTTGAAAAAGCACAATCTCACTGTTTTCTAATCACAGACTGGCATCAACACCAACTCAAAGCGTGTGCAGTCACACCTCTCTTAATTAAAATTGATTTTAAATGCTGTTGAAACCGATCTGAATCTTGCTCTTAGGATACAGTAGTCTACGATAAGATAAAGTCGAGACATTTATATTCCATGTAGGACCATAATTGAAATGCAGCTTAATGTGATAAAAACACAACAGCTGTATTATTCAGATATGAAGAGTGGGAGAATGGACTTGACATGGTCATTTTTATGCGTAGTACGTGACCTTGCGAGGACTTGCTAGTGAATAATGGAAAACCTTGCTACCTGTTTCGCAGTTTTATATTTTGATGATCTCTGCAGAGGTATTATTTCTGAGTTATCACATCTTTATACAACATAAATGAAAATCTATTGAGAGTTTATTTTTGGTTTTTAACATCTAAGGTGAAAAATGTTTTTCTCTCTCCAGATCACATGTAAGACTTTCCACAGAGCAGTTAAAAGGTTTTCCAGATACGGATAAAGCCAGTTGATCAGATAGTACAATAACACTGTGTGGCACTGCAGAGTTCCTCTGGGTACCTATGCAATTAAATGGTATTCATGGTGACAAATAATGCACTTTTCCAGAACAGACACTTCTGAGTTAAGGTTAAAAAACACATATAGTGACTTTTGTCAGTGGAACAGGGCCAGGGGAAATTGAAGATTGGCTGGTTTTAGATATGGGATAAATGTATGTACTTATGTAGGCTCAGAAGATAGAAGGAATGTAAGAATTCAAAATTAATTAAAAACAGCTGCTGAAGGGAAATCATCAACCATAGCAGCTTTGCAGCTAGATGGAAAGGATGCTTATCTAAGGTTAAGGATCTTTTTGAAAGAGAATTTGTATCTGGATGGAAGGTGTAACAGTGACAGAAATGAATTACATGAGATTAAGGCAAATACAGATCAATGTGCCTTATGAGCCTTAAAAACATAAAAGAGAGATTCATAATCAATAAAGACATCATTGCATAGTTCTAGTTGCTAATATTTGGCCTTCCAGAGAGTTGCTGCATGCATATATACTTACTTTAGCATAACAGTAGACATAGTCCAGTCAATAGATAAATGAATGGAAACTGAAAGAGACAAGGGATTCCTTTTTTATAATATTATAGATAAGCTGTGAGTTCAGTAAGAAAAAGATGCAAACCACAATGAGTTTTTAAAGAGCTCGGGTGTCATTTAAATACAGCTGAAGTCACCTATATATTGAAAGCACAGGCAGAATGCTTCAGAAGCACACTGCTGTAATAAATCGTGTTCTTACAGCACTGATGTCACAAGCACAAAAAGAACATCACAAGGAGGAGTCAGATTTCAGTAAGAGCAACAGCACAGTATGCTGCCAGGGTACATGATAATCAGGCAAGGATTGTGTTGAGGATAAGACAGTGTATAATCAACCTGGCTGCAGAGCTGTAATGATCACACTGAATGCTGGATGGATTGGGAAAGAGAATGTAGAATGAAAGTTTCCAATTCTGCATGTCAGCACATGTTGGAGCTAAAGTGGAAACTCAAAACAGTGGAATTGTGTCTGTTTGATTAATGGGGAACAGTATGTATTTCGGTAAGTATTACTCACACTGAATTAACTGTGCCTGAAAGACTGAGCTGAAGTGTTGTTAAGGACATTTTCAGTTTTCATCTAAAAGAAAATCTGATTTGGGTAAATGCAGTTTCATCCGTTGACAGTGTGGTGTTCCAGGTCCTAGTGAACAACCATTTAATCCTTGCAGTGCAATTTGAAAAAAAAAAGGCTTTTAATTTAGGTAAGGAACATCATCTTTTAATAGGTTGTTTGTTTTAAAAGCTTGGCTTCAGGTTTAGAAATGTGCTTGCCTCTGTTACTATTTTCTGTTTTAAGCTGTATTAAAAATGATCTGAAACCGGGTTGTAACTGACAGTGTAACATAATGTAATAATTAACTCTGTTTATCGTTTAAATCAGATTAAGATTTTTAAAATTATTTTTCTAAAGACTAAAATAACAGCTTCATACAATTACTTAATATTGCCATAAAGATGTTTTTACAGAGAGTGCTCACTGAATTCCAATATAGAGGGTTTGCATAGATTGCAGAAAGTTTTACTGGTTTTGTTTATAATGTTTACAGTACTTACATAGATTTTTGAAATACCTTTAAAAATTAAGTCAACACCAATACATAACATACTGTAATACAACTAAATAAGTATTTACCCTTTTTCATTGAACATTGATTTTGGTCTGCAGTCAGTAGTGTTTTACTGCCCTTGTATTAAGAATAAAATGAATCCCCATGATATACATGTATGTGTGTGTAACAAATTAATGCACTTACCCATCACACGAGATTTCTGACTCTGTCACTAGTTTTCAATGTGCTTGTTTATCTGCCACAGCGTTTTTTTCCCCTCACATGCTAAATCAGTCTGTCTTTTATTGTGCAGTTACAAAGCACTTCCTCCAATTTTACATGACGAAAATGAAGCAAAAACAAAATTAACGAGATAAGCTACAGTAATGTAAAAGTTTTTTTAACATTAAACAGTTTTAGATACAGTGTAAATCTGTGATCTTTAGTTGCTTTTGTGGATTTTCATTTGCAAGTGAACTGAGACATTAGGGCCTTATTGAGCACTATATTCTGCAATTTTGAATACTGACTGGATAATGTTTTAATTCTGGAAACTGTTTTATTTTTTTTTTTTTTTATCTTTTGCTAAATTGCATTGCTTTTTACATTTTACGCAGTTTTGCACATGGGTAACATTTTGATTTCATTTTGCTGTTGGATTATTAATGGGGAATTTTTCATACTGCTACAATGTGTACCGGATTTAAAAGTATGTACTGTATTGCAGTCCACGTGTCCACAGTCACCCCTTTTGGAAAGAGATATTCTCATATCATTCTGAATTAAAATACTTCTTTTGAAAGTGTAGTACTGTACCAACAAAACCAACTACAGTACATTTACATGGAAGCCTACTTATTTTAAAGCACCGTCCTTTCAGCTATGTATTTTTGACATTGTGTCTTTTTTGTGTTTCCTAAAAAATGGACAAGGGTTGGAACGAGCCAAAATGAAATAATCAGATATGTGTCACACTCGTTTAACCATCACTGAAGTCAACATTTTATAGGGTCAGATATGTGAATATAATTATGGCTAACTGTAGTCAACTTTAAAGCAAACTGCATTTTTTAAATTTTAAATTTTATTTTATACATAAACTTTTATTGTTCTGTTTTGATAGCTGGAAATAGTCTGTATACAACGAGTGACAAATTATTATAGAAATATACAGCTATCTTACTCCAAGAGAAAATTATTTGTTGTAGATATCCATAATTTTTGCCACATCTTGATGAATTTAACACAACTACTGTTACATTTTAAATGAGCTCCTTCCTAGACCAAAGCAGTTGGTGGAAACATGTGCTCTAGTAAATAGCTTGGCAGGTTCCTGAGTACAGAGACTAAATAGTATAGCTAATCAAGCTTTTAGAAAACTTTACTTACTGATATTTTATTAAAAGGGGCTGATTAGTTTACAGTAATCCTTTTTTAGAGCAAAAACGACATATTTCAATAGGCTTTTTGTAGATTAAAATGCACTTAATGTGCTGTCAATCAAAATCAGTGAAGGCAGTGCTGATATCAGCATAGGAAGAACCCAGAATCATTTTGTTCATGCTGTTTTAAATTGTGCCGCCAATGTGGAACAGCTATACATAGTCAAAATAGACACTGAATGTTGTATTAATTGTACATCTTTACCCTTTATTCTCATGTAAATTAAAAAGGACAAAGATAAACTGACTTTCATAGCGTCCTTATTTTTTTCTGTGTTTATTGTTGCACAGAAATATATATTTTGTGTTTACCACAAAATACATGGTTGCAGTGAATTGGTGTAACTGTGTTACCTTTTTGAGTGTATTTTTATTCAAAAATATTGATTTATAGTTACAGCAAATGTATAGTCATCTGTAAAATTATACATTTTAACAACAAAGGCAATTCTGTGTGTGTTGAAATGCTTCAGGTAATGTTGTCAGTAATCCGTACAGTCACCATAGGGTACTTCATCCTGCATGCTGTAGTAATAATGATTGGATGTGCTGTAATGTGCTACATGAATTCCCAAAGACATTACTGGTTTCTTTCATTGCGTTTTGAAATCTATTAATCAAGGTGTGACAGTACGGCTGAATGGTGATGACGTCCCCAGATCAGGAAGCTGACACAAAGTCAGGTACTTGCAGTATTGAAAGCACTGGTGTGCATGTATTTAATGCAACCAAAAATAAATAAAACATTTTTACAAAAACACGCAACTCACCAAGCAAAATAAAAGGCTTAAACAAAACAAAGTCTCAAACACATAAAACAGAACAATACTTAGGTCAGGCTGGGCAGTCGCCTTCACTGATCCTATATCACTATCGTGCCGGTCCTTCCAGCACACGTAGCACTTGTTTGTTTTCCTCTCTTTTTACTTTTGTTTTGTTCTCTTTCACTTCTCACTCGCTCACATTCCTCCTCCTTAAACACCTACCCAGATCAGAAAGTACTCCAGGTTTTTATACATGTGACTATCTCCAGATTAGTAATAAATTAATCAAACTGTAAATGGTCTAGTTTACGAGTTTTTAATATCTGCATGGTCGACAACAATTGTGTTAATTAATTCACTGCCGATCACACATTCTCATGATATGTCTGACAGAGACGAACTGCTACCATTGCCTCTGCCAGATCACATCCAAACCAAACAATAATACATTTAAATACAAAACCTGTTTGAATAAATCCCACACAATAGATTTAAAGCCCAATGCATCACAGTGATTATACAGGCAGGGCTCTCGGTCTGCCCCTTTTCCCCCGTGTTTTTAACTAAACACTAATGCAAATGTTCTTCAATAATCCCAAAATAATACATTAAGTAATAATA